>NW_028280653.1:0-23389 GCF_059751315.1 Micrasema longulum | reverse complement strand
CACTTAAACCGGCCAACGACAGGTCATATTCCCTGTCTGTCTGTCTGTAAATGCCTAGACTTCCAAATTCCTTCTCGAAAATATTTTATCTCTCTGTTGCGACAAATTAAAATCTAAATAAAAAAAAAATTACCTACCTATGGTAAAAAAAAATTGATTCGTTCTAGTCAAAATGGGTACAAAAAAACCCATGGGTTTCACAGTGGGGAAGGTAACATGCCTGGATGTACCATTGTTTGATAGATTCCAAAGCTCTGTGAGGAATTCGGAGACTTTTACGCCAGTCTGCCCAGGTGAATATGATTTTTATCGTTATTGGTCAATATTTTTATTGATCTTAATTAAATTAAATGAATTTTTACCAACTCATGATGAAAATATTTCAAGTTTTCTTTTTTATTTATCTAAATTTAAAAAATATTCTTTTACCAATCTATGATGAAAATATTTTGTTTTGTTATAGTCAAAATGGGCACACCTTCAATGAACCCGTGTCAATCATATCAAGGTTTTAAAAGAACCGTCAGGAGATCGGCTGCGTCGACGCCAGTCCCCGGAGGTGAATATGATTTTGATCGTTATTAATCAATTTTTTTATTTATCTAAATTTAAAAAATATTCTTTTACCAATCTATGATGAAAATATTTTGTTTTGTTCTAGTTAAAATGGGCACCATAAGCCCAGCGGAGATTACCATCATGGAAATAAATGAAATACAACCATCGATGAGCTCACGTTGGACGTACTATGGTTTTAAGAGGACCATCAGAAGATCGGCTGCGTCGACGCCAGTCCCCGGAGGTGAATATGATTTTGATCGTTATTAATCAATTTTTTTATTTATCTAAATTTAAAAAATATTCTTTTACCAATCTATGATGAAAATATTTTGTTTTGTTCTAGTCAAAATGGGCACACCTTCAATGAACCCGTGTCAATCATATCAAGGTTTTAAAAGAACCGTCAGGAGATCGGCTGCGTCGACGCCAGTCCCCGGAGGTGAATGTGATTTTGATCGTTATTAATCAATTTTTTTATTTATCTAAATTTAAAAAATATTTTTTTACCAATCTATGATGAAAATATTTTGTTTTGTTCTAGTTAAAATGGGCACACCTTCAATGAACCCGTGTCAATCATATCAAGGTTTTAAAAGAACCGTCAGGAGATCGGCTGCGTCGACGCCAGTCCCCGGAGGTGAATATGATTTTGATCGTTATTAATCAATTTTTTTATTTATCTAAATTTAAAAAATATTCTTTTACCAATCTATGATGAAAATATTTTGTTTTGTTCTAGTTAAAATGGGCACACCATCGATGAACTCGCCTGGGGCACATTATGGTGTCCAAAGGACCATAAGGAGATCGGGTGCGTCGACGCCTGTCCGCGGAGGTGAATATGATTTTAATCGTTATTAATCAATTTTTTTATTTATCTAAATTTTAAAAATATTCTTTTACCAATCTATGATGAAAATATTTTGTTTTGTTCTAGTCAAAATGGGCACACCTTCAATGAACCCGTGTCAATCATATCAAGGTTTCAAAAGAACCGTCAGGAGATCGGCTGCGTCGACGCCAGTCCCCGGAGGTGAATATGATTTTGATCGTTATTAATCAATTTTTTTATTTATCTAAATTTAAAAAATATTCTTTTACCAATCTATGATGAAAATATTTTGTTTTGTTCTAGTCAAAATGGGCACACCTTCAATGAACCCGTGTCAATCATATCAAGGTTTTAAAAGAACCGTCAGGAGATCGGCTGCGTCGACGCCAGTCCCCGGAGGTGAATATGATTTTGATAGTTATTAATCAATTTTTTTATTTATCTAAATTTAAAAAATATTCTTTTACCAATCTATGATGAAAATATTTTGTTTTGTTCTAGTTAAAATGGGCACCATAAGCGAAGCGGAGATTACCATCATGGAAATAAATGAAATAAAACCATCGATGAGCTCACGTTGGACGTACGATGGTTTTAAGAGGACCATCAGAAGATCGGCTGCGTCGACGCCAGTCCCCGGAGGTGAATATGATTTTGATCGTTATTAATCAATTTTTTTATTTATCTAAATTTAAAAAATATTCTTTTACCAATCTATGATGAAAATATTTTGTTTTGTTCTAGTCAAAATGGGCACACCTTCAATGAACCCGTGTCAATCATATCAAGGTTTTAAAAGAACCGTCAGGAGATCGGCTGCGTCGACGCCAGTCCCCGGAGGTGAATATGATTTTGATCGTTATTAATCAATTTTTTTATTTATCTAAATTTAAAAATATTCTTTTACCAATCTATGATGAAAATATTTTGTTTTGTTCTAGTTAAAATGGGCACCAAAACCCTAGCGGAAGTCATGAAAGCGTCATGAAATAAAAATGTCCGGATGTAATGAATAATTATTAAAATAAACATTAATATAACATAAACGTGTTAAATTTAACAATATAATTCGTATAATGCGTCTCCCACCAGTCTGACGATGTCGGTCACGATGAAACCCGGTCACTGGTCAAAATTTATAAATAAAGGTGGAATGAAACTATATACATATTTTTATAATTATAATAATTTCAATAGTTTTTATTTGAAAACGAACTTAAAGATGCAGAGGTAAATTCTAAAAAAATGTGAGAAATAATTAATGGAATAAAAGAGAAATCTTAATCTAACAATGGTAATCAAATAATAAAATGTCTTGGAAAAGACCAATCTAATGAAGAGGTTGCAAATGAGTTTGGTAAGAGGTTTACTGATGTTATGAAAAATCTTATACGTGAATGCCAATCACTTTTTTTTTTTAAACGCAGCAAATTCTTCTTTAGTGTCACTGTATATACCTAAATGTAAACTACGTGACAATGAAAATATTACTGGTTCTTTAAGAAACAATAAGGCTCCAAGGTATGATGTAATTTTTAATTCTGTAATGTCCTGCCAGTAACACAACTTTGCAACAACAAATTAATTATAGATCACTTTGTTGATCTGGAATATAAAAAAAGAGTTTTCCATAATATCAACACTATATTAACAATTAAAGGTTCCCTGGCTGTTCCCCAGCTTACAAATTACTTCGAAGATTGAACATTAAATTGCGTTATTTCAAGGTTGTTCAATGATCTCCCACGAACCATCATTAACACGGATGATCTACAATTGAAAAAAAAAAAACTTAAATATCTGCTTAATACTTAATAGTGACTGTTAAAAGGTTATAAATAAATATATATGTAATATGAAAGTGGTGAAATAAACCTGTCCTTAAAAATTGTGTGTCCCCGAAAAGTCTTTAGACTAACTTAGTGGGTAACTCATTAGCAATCTCGGATCGGAGAAGGAGCTTGAAAACACGATAAATGAAATCAATACAGCATACCTAAAAATAGGCTTGAAAATTAATCTTTCAAAAACTAAAGTAACGAGTGATTCAAATCAATCATGTAACATCTTGGTAAATGGACAAATCATAGAAAAAGTTAAAAGATATATATATATATACCTAAGCCATGATACAAAGCTCGGGAAAGATAATCAAGAGGTAGAAATAGAAAGAAGACGAGATCTAGCATGGGCGGCCTTTGGTAAGCACTCGTATATCCTGAAGTCTCCGAAGTATTCACATTACTTAAAGAAGAAACCTTTTCATGCTTGTGTTCTCCCTTTACCGACATATTGCTGGGAAACTTATATGTTCGGGAAAAAAAAAACACAAATTATCAGTGACACGCGGAGCAATGAAAAGGAGAATGCTGGGTGTTTTGTTGAGAGACAGAAGAACCAATACATGGATAAGAGCGAGATCAAAGTTCACCGATGTGGTCCACAGTTATATAAAATTTACATTTTCATTGGTAAGTCGTAACATAAGGAGCTGTATACCCATATGCAGAGACAAAACTTAAGGTGAGGAAAGTACATAAGTAAGTGGTAACATAAGGAACTTTAGAATCATCATTTAAAATACCTTTGCTAAGTCAACCATGCTGTTTTTATTGCAAGCCATTGAGGGGTCATTAAGGGGTCATCAACCAGTCTATTTTTAAGCCATCATTTTTCTCGAACTTCTTCTGTATATAACTGAACTTTTCAACGGTAAGTCGTAGTGACGGGAAATTTAAAATCAACAAGTAAATTGCGATTTTAAGAAACCATGCTGTTTATAAGCAGAAATTTTAACAGGCTTCTTCGGTTTAAAATATACATTTTCGACCGTAAGTCGTAGTAAAGTGAAATTTAGAATCAACATTTGAAATTACAATGCTATATCAGCCAGTGCTGTATTCGGGTTAGCTATGAAAAAAAACATTTCAACTACTTTTTCATGGCCTTCTTCGGTATTAAGCGCAGGTAAATTGTAGCGACTTTAGATTTCAAAATAGACCACTATTTTAAGATGAAATTATATTTAAAACGAAATTAAAACTACATGAAAATATTTTTTTTGAACCAATGAAAACTGATTTAACTCAATCCCGAGCAAGGCCGGGTTTAAATTCTAGTATGGTATAACATAATATTGTGAACAAAATGAATTTATGTTCCTTCTTTTAAGAATATAATATGTACGATCTGTACTTGTTTTGCTTTGTCAAATAAATTATTTCAAAAGCATAATTAAGTTTTCTTTATTCGTTCCTCGCATCAATTCTTAAAAAGAATACAGTTCCGAGTGTGATACAGAACTAGAATCCCGGAAGAGTTTATTAACTCGATGGTTAATCTCGGGTAAAAATCCTGAAAAAGGAAATCGAATGAGGATAAGTCCGCCTCCGGTAGTAGTGGTTAGCGCATTTGCATACCGTACTTGAGGTCCCGGGTTCGATCCCTGGGAACGTCGACATGAAATATTGATTTAAAAGGGGGTTTTACACTGCAATATTTCATCGTTCCAATTCTGATCGCCTTACCACCATATGAAGATTATCAATATACGCCCGCGTTTGGTGTACGAAATTAGTGCCCATGCATTATGGGTGCGTATAGGAAGTGATGATGTACAAAAATAGACATGACGCTTTCCAAAAATTTATATGGAAAACACCACACAAAAGTTATATTTTAACAGCAGACCCAAGCCATGCAATGAGCAGGTTAAAAGTTTGAACCCGTTTTCTTATACAATATTTACTTTTACAACAAGTTTCATATTTTATTTCCATATGCCTTTTTTCTTTTCGATTCTGTGGTACTGAACTGACATAGGCCTTCTTGCCCTTTTCTAAAGACGGAACAATTAGCATTAATACTGTGAATTGATATTTGAATTCACAAAATTTTAGTGAGCTAGAATGAAGCTAGGTTATTATTTATATTCATATTTTGACGTCTGTCAGAAGACATCAGATTGTATTTCTGGTTAAGATCAGTGTTGCCACAGACACAGGTTGCCATTGCCAACTTTCGACAACTGCGTCGCTACTTTTGCACAAAAAACCATCTTTCATTCGAAAATTCAAGGACTTCATGATCCGCATTCGTATAAAATATTTTTTTCCTAGAGAGTTATGGTGCCTTGTGGGTTTTTTCTGACGTGTGAAATGAGTTTTTGTAAGTAGGTACTACACTTTTTTTTTCTAGCCAACTTTCTTCACCCATATGGTAACACACTCCCAAAGTTCATTAGCGGCTCGTAAACGTACACGTAAAAATCTCTGAACTATTCATTTGTACTATTTAGAACATAAAATCTCTCGCACGATAATTTACATACTGCGGGGACAATTGTAGTGCTCAAATTATTAATGTGAGTAAAACACAATTAAGTCATTTACTTTGAGTATTTTTTTTATTGGCCAGTGAAATATCCATACTAACATCAATAGTTTTCTGCTGAATTTAAGTCTGTATATGTATTTTTTAATGAAAATTAATAATACCTAATACCTGCTTGCATAAATATGTATGTTTTTAAGTTTTTTATATGCTTTCTACCCTTCAAATCGAAGTTTCATATTTTACTTCAGGAAAATTACGCAATATAGTGCAATAATAAATAATCAATGATTAGGTACCGACAATCAACGACAGTACACAGCAGACATAAAATAGACTCTGACTCCGCTTTACTCTTGGCATAAGTATATTGCAACAGAGAGGGAGAACATTTTTGAGACGAAAATATGGAAGTCTAGAAATTCAAAGGCTTATGACCTGTCTTTGGCTAGTTTAAGTGATCACTATATGTTTGAAAATCCATATTCGCTCAACTCTTCCGTTCTTCTTCTTAGTCGTTTGTTCTTGGCAGAGCAGTCGTGGTCGCGTTGGCAGCTGCCCAACATAATTTGTTATCAATCAATATTTTTATTGATGACGGTTTTTGAGAGGGAAGAAAATAAAACTAAATGTGAGATCAGTGCGAACGGAGATATTCTGAATCAGGTAGAAGAATTTGTGTACCTGGGAAGTATGTTTACTAGTGACGGAAAGATATTGAAAGGAGGGTGAGTGCCGGGAACAGGGTGAACAGTGCACTGAAATCTACTTTGGCAAACAAATGTTTATCGCAGGAGGCTAAACTAGCAGCTCACAATGGAGTTCTAGTGCCAACTCTAATGTATGGGCGCGAAGTATTGAATTGGAAAAATGATGATGAAAGTAGGTTGAATGCTGTCGAAATGCGATCCCTCAGGCGAATGTGTGGTGAAACGATGTATGATAGGTGCACAAATGTCGAGATCCGTGAAGTGTGTAAGGCTGAGTCATGCATTATCGACAGAATCAAGAAAGAGGTGCTGCGTTGGTTTGGACATGTAGAGCGAATGGACAGCGAAAGAACGGCTAAAAGGATCTACGATGCAAATGTTGATGGATACAGAAAACGAGGATGTTGAAGACCGAGAAAGACGTGGCACGATCAAGTCCATCAAATGCTTGAAGATGGACATGTCAAAAGTAGGAATAATCGGCGTGCGTGCATGAGAAGATGTATGAATGTAGAGGAAGCGAGGTCTGTATGCCAAGATAGAGTGTTATTGCGTTCTATCCTCTCTGCCTACCCCTACGGGGAAACGGCGCGATGGTTTGTTGGTTTGTGTAAATTAAACTAAATAAGGGAGTCATTTAGATCTAAATGTGTTGCAACAGAGAGGGAAAACATTTTTGAGAAGGAAATATGTAAGTCGAAGCATTTACAGAAATAATGACCTGCCATTGACTGGTTTAAGTGGCCACCTTACACACTGTGCAACATTCATCATTCTGCCTAAGTTCAAACATCCATATTTCCTCAACTCTTCCATCTGTTGACTTTTGTTGATTCCCTTCTGAAAAATGTTTTCCTTCTCTGTTGCAACAATTTTAAATCTAAATAACTCCCTAGGGAAGAAATCCTGCCTACCTACAAACATTTGGATGTACCCAAAACATTGTTGATTAAACTGACTGATATAAGAAGCATAAAAATTGAACAATTGTTTTCAGGCGTTGCCTAGTAGGTTGAAATGGTTCAGTCGGATGAATCCCACCCACATGATAAAGGTTTCAGGTTTTTACTTCACAAAAGTCATCAGATGGAAAGGTTGAGGAAATGTGGATGTTTAAATAGAGGCAGAATGGTGAATGTTACACAATGTGTAAGGTGGCCACTTAAACCGGCCAACGACAGGTCATATTCCCTGTCTGTCTGTCTGTAAATGCCTAGACTTCCAAATTCCTTCTCGAAAATATTTTATCTCTCTGTTGCGACAAATTAAAATCTAAATAAAAAAAAAATTACCTACCTATGGTAAAAAAAAATTGATTCGTTCTAGTCAAAATGGGTACAAAAAAACCCATGGGTTTCACAGTGGGGAAGGTAACATGCCTGGATGTACCATTGTTTGATAGATTCCAAAGCTCTGTGAGGAATTCGGAGACTTTTACGCCAGTCTGCCCAGGTGAATATGATTTTTATCGTTATTGGTCAATATTTTTATTGATCTTAATTAAATTAAATGAATTTTTACCAACTCATGATGAAAATATTTCAAGTTTTCTTTTTTATTTATCTAAATTTAAAAAATATTCTTTTACCAATCTATGATGAAAATATTTTGTTTTGTTATAGTCAAAATGGGCACACCTTCAATGAACCCGTGTCAATCATATCAAGGTTTTAAAAGAACCGTCAGGAGATCGGCTGCGTCGACGCCAGTCCCCGGAGGTGAATATGATTTTGATCGTTATTAATCAATTTTTTTATTTATCTAAATTTAAAAAATATTCTTTTACCAATCTATGATGAAAATATTTTGTTTTGTTCTAGTTAAAATGGGCACCATAAGCCCAGCGGAGATTACCATCATGGAAATAAATGAAATACAACCATCGATGAGCTCACGTTGGACGTACTATGGTTTTAAGAGGACCATCAGAAGATCGGCTGCGTCGACGCCAGTCCCCGGAGGTGAATATGATTTTGATCGTTATTAATCAATTTTTTTATTTATCTAAATTTAAAAAATATTCTTTTACCAATCTATGATGAAAATATTTTGTTTTGTTCTAGTCAAAATGGGCACACCTTCAATGAACCCGTGTCAATCATATCAAGGTTTTAAAAGAACCGTCAGGAGATCGGCTGCGTCGACGCCAGTCCCCGGAGGTGAATGTGATTTTGATCGTTATTAATCAATTTTTTTATTTATCTAAATTTAAAAAATATTTTTTTACCAATCTATGATGAAAATATTTTGTTTTGTTCTAGTTAAAATGGGCACACCTTCAATGAACCCGTGTCAATCATATCAAGGTTTTAAAAGAACCGTCAGGAGATCGGCTGCGTCGACGCCAGTCCCCGGAGGTGAATATGATTTTGATCGTTATTAATCAATTTTTTTATTTATCTAAATTTAAAAAATATTCTTTTACCAATCTATGATGAAAATATTTTGTTTTGTTCTAGTTAAAATGGGCACACCATCGATGAACTCGCCTGGGGCACATTATGGTGTCCAAAGGACCATAAGGAGATCGGGTGCGTCGACGCCTGTCCGCGGAGGTGAATATGATTTTAATCGTTATTAATCAATTTTTTTATTTATCTAAATTTTAAAAATATTCTTTTACCAATCTATGATGAAAATATTTTGTTTTGTTCTAGTCAAAATGGGCACACCTTCAATGAACCCGTGTCAATCATATCAAGGTTTCAAAAGAACCGTCAGGAGATCGGCTGCGTCGACGCCAGTCCCCGGAGGTGAATATGATTTTGATCGTTATTAATCAATTTTTTTATTTATCTAAATTTAAAAAATATTCTTTTACCAATCTATGATGAAAATATTTTGTTTTGTTCTAGTCAAAATGGGCACACCTTCAATGAACCCGTGTCAATCATATCAAGGTTTTAAAAGAACCGTCAGGAGATCGGCTGCGTCGACGCCAGTCCCCGGAGGTGAATATGATTTTGATAGTTATTAATCAATTTTTTTATTTATCTAAATTTAAAAAATATTCTTTTACCAATCTATGATGAAAATATTTTGTTTTGTTCTAGTTAAAATGGGCACCATAAGCGAAGCGGAGATTACCATCATGGAAATAAATGAAATAAAACCATCGATGAGCTCACGTTGGACGTACGATGGTTTTAAGAGGACCATCAGAAGATCGGCTGCGTCGACGCCAGTCCCCGGAGGTGAATATGATTTTGATCGTTATTAATCAATTTTTTTATTTATCTAAATTTAAAAAATATTCTTTTACCAATCTATGATGAAAATATTTTGTTTTGTTCTAGTCAAAATGGGCACACCTTCAATGAACCCGTGTCAATCATATCAAGGTTTTAAAAGAACCGTCAGGAGATCGGCTGCGTCGACGCCAGTCCCCGGAGGTGAATATGATTTTGATCGTTATTAATCAATTTTTTTATTTATCTAAATTTAAAAATATTCTTTTACCAATCTATGATGAAAATATTTTGTTTTGTTCTAGTTAAAATGGGCACCAAAACCCTAGCGGAAGTCATGAAAGCGTCATGAAATAAAAATGTCCGGATGTAATGAATAATTATTAAAATAAACATTAATATAACATAAACGTGTTAAATTTAACAATATAATTCGTATAATGCGTCTCCCACCAGTCTGACGATGTCGGTCACGATGAAACCCGGTCACTGGTCAAAATTTATAAATAAAGGTGGAATGAAACTATATACATATTTTTATAATTATAATAATTTCAATAGTTTTTATTTGAAAACGAACTTAAAGATGCAGAGGTAAATTCTAAAAAAATGTGAGAAATAATTAATGGAATAAAAGAGAAATCTTAATCTAACAATGGTAATCAAATAATAAAATGTCTTGGAAAAGACCAATCTAATGAAGAGGTTGCAAATGAGTTTGGTAAGAGGTTTACTGATGTTATGAAAAATCTTATACGTGAATGCCAATCACTTTTTTTTTTTAAACGCAGCAAATTCTTCTTTAGTGTCACTGTATATACCTAAATGTAAACTACGTGACAATGAAAATATTACTGGTTCTTTAAGAAACAATAAGGCTCCAAGGTATGATGTAATTTTTAATTCTGTAATGTCCTGCCAGTAACACAACTTTGCAACAACAAATTAATTATAGATCACTTTGTTGATCTGGAATATAAAAAAAGAGTTTTCCATAATATCAACACTATATTAACAATTAAAGGTTCCCTGGCTGTTCCCCAGCTTACAAATTACTTCGAAGATTGAACATTAAATTGCGTTATTTCAAGGTTGTTCAATGATCTCCCACGAACCATCATTAACACGGATGATCTACAATTGAAAAAAAAAAAACTTAAATATCTGCTTAATACTTAATAGTGACTGTTAAAAGGTTATAAATAAATATATATGTAATATGAAAGTGGTGAAATAAACCTGTCCTTAAAAATTGTGTGTCCCCGAAAAGTCTTTAGACTAACTTAGTGGGTAACTCATTAGCAATCTCGGATCGGAGAAGGAGCTTGAAAACACGATAAATGAAATCAATACAGCATACCTAAAAATAGGCTTGAAAATTAATCTTTCAAAAACTAAAGTAACGAGTGATTCAAATCAATCATGTAACATCTTGGTAAATGGACAAATCATAGAAAAAGTTAAAAGATATATATATATATACCTAAGCCATGATACAAAGCTCGGGAAAGATAATCAAGAGGTAGAAATAGAAAGAAGACGAGATCTAGCATGGGCGGCCTTTGGTAAGCACTCGTATATCCTGAAGTCTCCGAAGTATTCACATTACTTAAAGAAGAAACCTTTTCATGCTTGTGTTCTCCCTTTACCGACATATTGCTGGGAAACTTATATGTTCGGGAAAAAAAAAACACAAATTATCAGTGACACGCGGAGCAATGAAAAGGAGAATGCTGGGTGTTTTGTTGAGAGACAGAAGAACCAATACATGGATAAGAGCGAGATCAAAGTTCACCGATGTGGTCCACAGTTATATAAAATTTACATTTTCATTGGTAAGTCGTAACATAAGGAGCTGTATACCCATATGCAGAGACAAAACTTAAGGTGAGGAAAGTACATAAGTAAGTGGTAACATAAGGAACTTTAGAATCATCATTTAAAATACCTTTGCTAAGTCAACCATGCTGTTTTTATTGCAAGCCATTGAGGGGTCATTAAGGGGTCATCAACCAGTCTATTTTTAAGCCATCATTTTTCTCGAACTTCTTCTGTATATAACTGAACTTTTCAACGGTAAGTCGTAGTGACGGGAAATTTAAAATCAACAAGTAAATTGCGATTTTAAGAAACCATGCTGTTTATAAGCAGAAATTTTAACAGGCTTCTTCGGTTTAAAATATACATTTTCGACCGTAAGTCGTAGTAAAGTGAAATTTAGAATCAACATTTGAAATTACAATGCTATATCAGCCAGTGCTGTATTCGGGTTAGCTATGAAAAAAAACATTTCAACTACTTTTTCATGGCCTTCTTCGGTATTAAGCGCAGGTAAATTGTAGCGACTTTAGATTTCAAAATAGACCACTATTTTAAGATGAAATTATATTTAAAACGAAATTAAAACTACATGAAAATATTTTTTTTGAACCAATGAAAACTGATTTAACTCAATCCCGAGCAAGGCCGGGTTTAAATTCTAGTATGGTATAACATAATATTGTGAACAAAATGAATTTATGTTCCTTCTTTTAAGAATATAATATGTACGATCTGTACTTGTTTTGCTTTGTCAAATAAATTATTTCAAAAGCATAATTAAGTTTTCTTTATTCGTTCCTCGCATCAATTCTTAAAAAGAATACAGTTCCGAGTGTGATACAGAACTAGAATCCCGGAAGAGTTTATTAACTCGATGGTTAATCTCGGGTAAAAATCCTGAAAAAGGAAATCGAATGAGGATAAGTCCGCCTCCGGTAGTAGTGGTTAGCGCATTTGCATACCGTACTTGAGGTCCCGGGTTCGATCCCTGGGAACGTCGACATGAAATATTGATTTAAAAGGGGGTTTTACACTGCAATATTTCATCGTTCCAATTCTGATCGCCTTACCACCATATGAAGATTATCAATATACGCCCGCGTTTGGTGTACGAAATTAGTGCCCATGCATTATGGGTGCGTATAGGAAGTGATGATGTACAAAAATAGACATGACGCTTTCCAAAAATTTATATGGAAAACACCACACAAAAGTTATATTTTAACAGCAGACCCAAGCCATGCAATGAGCAGGTTAAAAGTTTGAACCCGTTTTCTTATACAATATTTACTTTTACAACAAGTTTCATATTTTATTTCCATATGCCTTTTTTCTTTTCGATTCTGTGGTACTGAACTGACATAGGCCTTCTTGCCCTTTTCTAAAGACGGAACAATTAGCATTAATACTGTGAATTGATATTTGAATTCACAAAATTTTAGTGAGCTAGAATGAAGCTAGGTTATTATTTATATTCATATTTTGACGTCTGTCAGAAGACATCAGATTGTATTTCTGGTTAAGATCAGTGTTGCCACAGACACAGGTTGCCATTGCCAACTTTCGACAACTGCGTCGCTACTTTTGCACAAAAAACCATCTTTCATTCGAAAATTCAAGGACTTCATGATCCGCATTCGTATAAAATATTTTTTTCCTAGAGAGTTATGGTGCCTTGTGGGTTTTTTCTGACGTGTGAAATGAGTTTTTGTAAGTAGGTACTACACTTTTTTTTTCTAGCCAACTTTCTTCACCCATATGGTAACACACTCCCAAAGTTCATTAGCGGCTCGTAAACGTACACGTAAAAATCTCTGAACTATTCATTTGTACTATTTAGAACATAAAATCTCTCGCACGATAATTTACATACTGCGGGGACAATTGTAGTGCTCAAATTATTAATGTGAGTAAAACACAATTAAGTCATTTACTTTGAGTATTTTTTTTATTGGCCAGTGAAATATCCATACTAACATCAATAGTTTTCTGCTGAATTTAAGTCTGTATATGTATTTTTTAATGAAAATTAATAATACCTAATACCTGCTTGCATAAATATGTATGTTTTTAAGTTTTTTATATGCTTTCTACCCTTCAAATCGAAGTTTCATATTTTACTTCAGGAAAATTACGCAATATAGTGCAATAATAAATAATCAATGATTAGGTACCGACAATCAACGACAGTACACAGCAGACATAAAATAGACTCTGACTCCGCTTTACTCTTGGCATAAGTATATTGCAACAGAGAGGGAGAACATTTTTGAGACGAAAATATGGAAGTCTAGAAATTCAAAGGCTTATGACCTGTCTTTGGCTAGTTTAAGTGATCACTATATGTTTGAAAATCCATATTCGCTCAACTCTTCCGTTCTTCTTCTTAGTCGTTTGTTCTTGGCAGAGCAGTCGTGGTCGCGTTGGCAGCTGCCCAACATAATTTGTTATCAATCAATATTTTTATTGATGACGGTTTTTGAGAGGGAAGAAAATAAAACTAAATGTGAGATCAGTGCGAACGGAGATATTCTGAATCAGGTAGAAGAATTTGTGTACCTGGGAAGTATGTTTACTAGTGACGGAAAGATATTGAAAGGAGGGTGAGTGCCGGGAACAGGGTGAACAGTGCACTGAAATCTACTTTGGCAAACAAATGTTTATCGCAGGAGGCTAAACTAGCAGCTCACAATGGAGTTCTAGTGCCAACTCTAATGTATGGGCGCGAAGTATTGAATTGGAAAAATGATGATGAAAGTAGGTTGAATGCTGTCGAAATGCGATCCCTCAGGCGAATGTGTGGTGAAACGATGTATGATAGGTGCACAAATGTCGAGATCCGTGAAGTGTGTA
Organism: Micrasema longulum; assembly: GCF_059751315.1. Classification (NCBI taxonomy): domain Eukaryota; kingdom Metazoa; phylum Arthropoda; class Insecta; order Trichoptera; family Brachycentridae; genus Micrasema; species Micrasema longulum. The sequence goes on along the minus strand of NW_028280653.1, from coordinate 9,092 downwards.
AGGCTGAGTCATGCATTATCGACAGAATCAAGAAAGAGGTGCTGCGTTGGTTTGGACATGTAGAGCGAATGGACAGCGAAAGAACGGCTAAAAGGATCTACGATGCAAATGTTGATGGATACAGAAAACGAGGATGTTGAAGACCGAGAAAGACGTGGCACGATCAAGTCCATCAAATGCTTGAAGATGGACATGTCAAAAGTAGGAATAATCGGCGTGCGTGCATGAGAAGATGTATGAATGTAGAGGAAGCGAGGTCTGTATGCCAAGATAGAGTGTTATTGCGTTCTATTCTCTCTGCCTACCCCTACGGGGAAACGGCGCGATGGTTTGTTGGTTTGTGTAAATTAAACTAAATAAGGGAGTCATTTAGATCTAAATGTGTTGCAACAGAGAGGGAAAACATTTTTGAGAAGGAAATATGTAAGTCGAAGCATTTACAGAAATAATGACCTGCCATTGACTGGTTTAAGTGGCCACCTTACACACTGTGCAACATTCATCATTCTGCCTAAGTTCAAACATCCATATTTCCTCAACTCTTCCATCTGTTGACTTTTGTTGATTCCCTTCTGAAAAATGTTTTCCTTCTCTGTTGCAACAATTTTAAATCTAAATAACTCCCTAGGGAAGAAATCCTGCCTACCTACAAACATTTGGATGTACCCAAAACATTGTTGATTAAACTGACTGATATAAGAAGCATAAAAATTGAACAATTGTTTTCAGGCGTTGCCTAGTAGGTTGAAATGGTTCAGTCGGATGAATCCCACCCACATGATAAAGGTTTCAGGTTTTTACTTCACAAAAGTCATCAGATGGAAAGGTTGAGGAAATGTGGATGTTTAAATAGAGGCAGAATGGTGAATGTTACACAATGTGTAAGGTGGCCACTTAAACCGGCCAACGACAGGTCATATTCCCTGTCTGTCTGTCTGTAAATGCCTAGACTTCCAAATTCCTTCTCGAAAATATTTTATCTCTCTGTTGCGACAAATTAAAATCTAAATAAAAAAAAAATTACCTACCTATGGTAAAAAAAAATTGATTCGTTCTAGTCAAAATGGGTACAAAAAAACCCATGGGTTTCACAGTGGGGAAGGTAACATGCCTGGATGTACCATTGTTTGATAGATTCCAAAGCTCTGTGAGGAATTCGGAGACTTTTACGCCAGTCTGCCCAGGTGAATATGATTTTTATCGTTATTGGTCAATATTTTTATTGATCTTAATTAAATTAAATGAATTTTTACCAACTCATGATGAAAATATTTCAAGTTTTCTTTTTTATTTATCTAAATTTAAAAAATATTCTTTTACCAATCTATGATGAAAATATTTTGTTTTGTTATAGTCAAAATGGGCACACCTTCAATGAACCCGTGTCAATCATATCAAGGTTTTAAAAGAACCGTCAGGAGATCGGCTGCGTCGACGCCAGTCCCCGGAGGTGAATATGATTTTGATCGTTATTAATCAATTTTTTTATTTATCTAAATTTAAAAAATATTCTTTTACCAATCTATGATGAAAATATTTTGTTTTGTTCTAGTTAAAATGGGCACCATAAGCCCAGCGGAGATTACCATCATGGAAATAAATGAAATACAACCATCGATGAGCTCACGTTGGACGTACTATGGTTTTAAGAGGACCATCAGAAGATCGGCTGCGTCGACGCCAGTCCCCGGAGGTGAATATGATTTTGATCGTTATTAATCAATTTTTTTATTTATCTAAATTTAAAAAATATTCTTTTACCAATCTATGATGAAAATATTTTGTTTTGTTCTAGTCAAAATGGGCACACCTTCAATGAACCCGTGTCAATCATATCAAGGTTTTAAAAGAACCGTCAGGAGATCGGCTGCGTCGACGCCAGTCCCCGGAGGTGAATGTGATTTTGATCGTTATTAATCAATTTTTTTATTTATCTAAATTTAAAAAATATTTTTTTACCAATCTATGATGAAAATATTTTGTTTTGTTCTAGTTAAAATGGGCACACCTTCAATGAACCCGTGTCAATCATATCAAGGTTTTAAAAGAACCGTCAGGAGATCGGCTGCGTCGACGCCAGTCCCCGGAGGTGAATATGATTTTGATCGTTATTAATCAATTTTTTTATTTATCTAAATTTAAAAAATATTCTTTTACCAATCTATGATGAAAATATTTTGTTTTGTTCTAGTTAAAATGGGCACACCATCGATGAACTCGCCTGGGGCACATTATGGTGTCCAAAGGACCATAAGGAGATCGGGTGCGTCGACGCCTGTCCGCGGAGGTGAATATGATTTTAATCGTTATTAATCAATTTTTTTATTTATCTAAATTTTAAAAATATTCTTTTACCAATCTATGATGAAAATATTTTGTTTTGTTCTAGTCAAAATGGGCACACCTTCAATGAACCCGTGTCAATCATATCAAGGTTTCAAAAGAACCGTCAGGAGATCGGCTGCGTCGACGCCAGTCCCCGGAGGTGAATATGATTTTGATCGTTATTAATCAATTTTTTTATTTATCTAAATTTAAAAAATATTCTTTTACCAATCTATGATGAAAATATTTTGTTTTGTTCTAGTCAAAATGGGCACACCTTCAATGAACCCGTGTCAATCATATCAAGGTTTTAAAAGAACCGTCAGGAGATCGGCTGCGTCGACGCCAGTCCCCGGAGGTGAATATGATTTTGATAGTTATTAATCAATTTTTTTATTTATCTAAATTTAAAAAATATTCTTTTACCAATCTATGATGAAAATATTTTGTTTTGTTCTAGTTAAAATGGGCACCATAAGCGAAGCGGAGATTACCATCATGGAAATAAATGAAATAAAACCATCGATGAGCTCACGTTGGACGTACGATGGTTTTAAGAGGACCATCAGAAGATCGGCTGCGTCGACGCCAGTCCCCGGAGGTGAATATGATTTTGATCGTTATTAATCAATTTTTTTATTTATCTAAATTTAAAAAATATTCTTTTACCAATCTATGATGAAAATATTTTGTTTTGTTCTAGTCAAAATGGGCACACCTTCAATGAACCCGTGTCAATCATATCAAGGTTTTAAAAGAACCGTCAGGAGATCGGCTGCGTCGACGCCAGTCCCCGGAGGTGAATATGATTTTGATCGTTATTAATCAATTTTTTTATTTATCTAAATTTAAAAATATTCTTTTACCAATCTATGATGAAAATATTTTGTTTTGTTCTAGTTAAAATGGGCACCAAAACCCTAGCGGAAGTCATGAAAGCGTCATGAAATAAAAATGTCCGGATGTAATGAATAATTATTAAAATAAACATTAATATAACATAAACGTGTTAAATTTAACAATATAATTCGTATAATGCGTCTCCCACCAGTCTGACGATGTCGGTCACGATGAAACCCGGTCACTGGTCAAAATTTATAAATAAAGGTGGAATGAAACTATATACATATTTTTATAATTATAATAATTTCAATAGTTTTTATTTGAAAACGAACTTAAAGATGCAGAGGTAAATTCTAAAAAAATGTGAGAAATAATTAATGGAATAAAAGAGAAATCTTAATCTAACAATGGTAATCAAATAATAAAATGTCTTGGAAAAGACCAATCTAATGAAGAGGTTGCAAATGAGTTTGGTAAGAGGTTTACTGATGTTATGAAAAATCTTATACGTGAATGCCAATCACTTTTTTTTTTTAAACGCAGCAAATTCTTCTTTAGTGTCACTGTATATACCTAAATGTAAACTACGTGACAATGAAAATATTACTGGTTCTTTAAGAAACAATAAGGCTCCAAGGTATGATGTAATTTTTAATTCTGTAATGTCCTGCCAGTAACACAACTTTGCAACAACAAATTAATTATAGATCACTTTGTTGATCTGGAATATAAAAAAAGAGTTTTCCATAATATCAACACTATATTAACAATTAAAGGTTCCCTGGCTGTTCCCCAGCTTACAAATTACTTCGAAGATTGAACATTAAATTGCGTTATTTCAAGGTTGTTCAATGATCTCCCACGAACCATCATTAACACGGATGATCTACAATTGAAAAAAAAAAAACTTAAATATCTGCTTAATACTTAATAGTGACTGTTAAAAGGTTATAAATAAATATATATGTAATATGAAAGTGGTGAAATAAACCTGTCCTTAAAAATTGTGTGTCCCCGAAAAGTCTTTAGACTAACTTAGTGGGTAACTCATTAGCAATCTCGGATCGGAGAAGGAGCTTGAAAACACGATAAATGAAATCAATACAGCATACCTAAAAATAGGCTTGAAAATTAATCTTTCAAAAACTAAAGTAACGAGTGATTCAAATCAATCATGTAACATCTTGGTAAATGGACAAATCATAGAAAAAGTTAAAAGATATATATATATATACCTAAGCCATGATACAAAGCTCGGGAAAGATAATCAAGAGGTAGAAATAGAAAGAAGACGAGATCTAGCATGGGCGGCCTTTGGTAAGCACTCGTATATCCTGAAGTCTCCGAAGTATTCACATTACTTAAAGAAGAAACCTTTTCATGCTTGTGTTCTCCCTTTACCGACATATTGCTGGGAAACTTATATGTTCGGGAAAAAAAAAACACAAATTATCAGTGACACGCGGAGCAATGAAAAGGAGAATGCTGGGTGTTTTGTTGAGAGACAGAAGAACCAATACATGGATAAGAGCGAGATCAAAGTTCACCGATGTGGTCCACAGTTATATAAAATTTACATTTTCATTGGTAAGTCGTAACATAAGGAGCTGTATACCCATATGCAGAGACAAAACTTAAGGTGAGGAAAGTACATAAGTAAGTGGTAACATAAGGAACTTTAGAATCATCATTTAAAATACCTTTGCTAAGTCAACCATGCTGTTTTTATTGCAAGCCATTGAGGGGTCATTAAGGGGTCATCAACCAGTCTATTTTTAAGCCATCATTTTTCTCGAACTTCTTCTGTATATAACTGAACTTTTCAACGGTAAGTCGTAGTGACGGGAAATTTAAAATCAACAATTAAATTGCGATTTTAAGAAACCATGCTGTTTATAAGCAGAAATTTTAACAGGCTTCTTCGGTTTAAAATATACATTTTCGACCGTAAGTCGTAGTAAAGTGAAATTTAGAATCAACATTTGAAATTACAATGCTATATCAGCCAGTGCTGTATTCGGGTTAGCTATGAAAAAAAACATTTCAACTACTTTTTCATGGCCTTCTTCGGTATTAAGCGCAGGTAAATTGTAGCGACTTTAGATTTCAAAATAGACCACTATTTTAAGATGAAATTATATTTAAAACGAAATTAAAACTACATGAAAATATTTTTTTTGAACCAATGAAAACTGATTTAACTCAATCCCGAGCAAGGCCGGGTTTAAATTCTAGTATGGTATAACATAATATTGTGAACAAAATGAATTTATGTTCCTTCTTTTAAGAATATAATATGTACGATCTGTACTTGTTTTGCTTTGTCAAATAAATTATTTCAAAAGCATAATTAAGTTTTCTTTATTCGTTCCTCGCATCAATTCTTAAAAAGAATACAGTTCCGAGTGTGATACAGAACTAGAATCCCGGAAGAGTTTATTAACTCGATGGTTAATCTCGGGTAAAAATCCTGAAAAAGGAAATCGAATGAGGATAAGTCCGCCTCCGGTAGTAGTGGTTAGCGCATTTGCATACCGTACTTGAGGTCCCGGGTTCGATCCCTGGGAACGTCGACATGAAATATTGATTTAAAAGGGGGTTTTACACTGCAATATTTCATCGTTCCAATTCTGATCGCCTTACCACCATATGAAGATTATCAATATACGCCCGCGTTTGGTGTACGAAATTAGTGCCCATGCATTATGGGTGCGTATAGGAAGTGATGATGTACAAAAATAGACATGACGCTTTCCAAAAATTTATATGGAAAACACCACACAAAAGTTATATTTTAACAGCAGACCCAAGCCATGCAATGAGCAGGTTAAAAGTTTGAACCCGTTTTCTTATACAATATTTACTTTTACAACAAGTTTCATATTTTATTTCCATATGCCTTTTTTCTTTTCGATTCTGTGGTACTGAACTGACATAGGCCTTCTTGCCCTTTTCTAAAGACGGAACAATTAGCATTAATACTGTGAATTGATATTTGAATTCACAAAATTTTAGTGAGCTAGAATGAAGCTAGGTTATTATCACAGATTACAGATATCTTTAGATAGGAAACTATGGTACTATATCTAAGCACTTTGGGCGTCGATCGCAGCGCTGTTTAGTGTGGCATACAAGAAGCTTTGACGATGGCGCGAAAATTCAAATCACTGCGTTGCATCGTATATTGATATTTATTGTACAATATCAATACAAAATTGCTTAATTAAATACAAGTATTAGCACGCAATTTAATTTTTCTGTCCTGTATTTAAAAAAACAATTTTATATTGATATTGCACATTAAATTTATTATGGAATAGGAATACATAAATAAAAATAAAAAAAAACATTTTTAATAGTTTTATTTTACTGTTAAAATAAATCCCTCGATTCTATTAGATGCGTCAGAAAGAATCGAGAAAGAAAACTGACACTCGTAAAATAATATTATATACATGTGTGGTTAGTATATTGGATTATCAAAAATAACAAAATTGTGCAGCATTGTGATCAGCATTGGATCCCTGCTATTCCTGGATGAAAAATATTTTCTTCGTGAAGATTAAGAGACATGGCATCAACAATCACCATTCTGAAACAAAAGAATATTATTAATGGTGGATAATTTATTTTATTTCACATTGACATTTCTAGGCTGCTGCTTAGGAATAAAACAGGAAGGAAGCATTTATAAGGTTACTAAAGAATAAAATGAAGTGCTAATATGCTAATATTGGATTATCAAAAATAACAATTGAGTATTATTTAAAAATTGTGCAGCATTGTGATCAGTATTGGATCCCTTCTATTCCTGGATGAAAAATATTTTCTTCCTGCACATTAAGATCCATGGCATCAACAATCACCATTCTGAAACAAAAGAACATTATTAATGGTGGATAATTTATTTTATTTCACATTGACATTTCTAGGCTGCTGCTTAGGAATAAAGCAGGAAGGAAGCACTTATAAGCTTATTAAGTAATGAAATGAAGTGCTAATATGGTAGGTAAGAAGAAAAGGGTATGCATGTATCTACTCTATTGTCTGCGCTTCTTATTCTTAAGTCTTTTATTATAACACTTTCTAGCTTGTAATTTGAGAGGATCAACAATGCAAGACTCTAATTTTTTTCGCCCAGTTAATAGAAAGTTAATTTGTTTACACCAAGAAAAAATATATAATTGCAATACTAAGTTAACAATAAAATCAAAAAGGTGGCCTCTATGTGCTGGACAAGATAAACATGCTGAATTTAATTTAGATAGTACTATTTCCTTCAAACTCGACATAACATGAAACTTATGGCAAATAGTCGGTAAATTATTTTTGCAGTGATTGACAATGGTATTAAAAACTTTATAGATTTTGATTGTTGGGTGGATTAAAGTATTTGGACCACATGCCCTAGAAGTTATTAAACTATGCCCCGGTAACTGTGTTTCAGATTTAAGATCCAGTCTACATTCACAACAAGATCCAAATTTAGATAAAGCCCGTTTTGCCACATAACCAGCTATATATTTACAAACCGCAACATATTGACTACTTTTCTGTCTTGAAGAACTTGTTGGTAAGGAGTGATCATCAACATGAAATTGTTCCTGTACTTCGATGTCCGATGTTAAAAAAAGTTTTAATGAATCTAAAATTTCACCGTCATCATTTTCACAATTTGCTCCAATGGAGTGAGTATGAGATAAGTTTGATATGAGAAGCGACTTAAAAGCATCTATAAAATTTGAACTAGAGGGGTTTATGTTACGTGCACCCTGACTTCTTACCATGCCAAAAAAGTTTTCAATGGGGTCTTGGTTAAGGTTACGTGGAAGCACAAAAGTAAATTTATAACATGTAAGTAATTTATTACTCAAATATGATATTGCTTCCAAAGTTGTAATCCAGTTACGCACTGTAGGTGGTACTGATATTTTTTGGTTTTTGGAATCTACAAATTTTACTGATTTTAAGATGGAAATAGCTTCCTGCCAAAATTTCCAGTGGGGAGATGTTAATCTGACTCCACAACGGTATTTACAAATAATACTATTAGCATTGAGAGAACTGCCATTTAAACTGTCGAAAAGTTTATTTATAAATAAGATAAGATCAGCAGTCTGTGATGCCCCATTGTCAATATCATCCACAGTATCTGCCAAAGATTTCATGGTAGTTCCTACTGTCCTGCTGAATACCTGAGCAGCAACCTTGACCTTCATTTTTCTTAGTTTGTCGGGGAAAATATGACTATCGGTTAATTTGTGCATTTGGAAAAAGTCTTCCCCTCTTGCTTGATCGTATGTGTATGATTGTACAATATGGGACCACTTTGCTATTTTTGATACAGAATTTTGAACAAAATGTACATCTTTTACTAGCATATTATTTCTAAATCCCTTCAAAAGATGTGGCACATCAAACATTTGTACAATTTCATGGCCTTCAATTTCAAACCCGTGAACTCTACATTCAGTACCACCCCGAAGGTACAATTCACGGGTTTCCTGTTTCAGGATATTTATTGCACCAACATTTCAGCTACCTTGGTCACAAATTATTGAAACTAATTCCAAATTGCTACGAAAGATATTTGAGATTATTGATTTTAAGATAACAACCAAATCTGAAGATTTAATGGGTCCTCCTGTAAAAACAAATGCTAATGGTTGTTTCCATTTATTATATAAACCCTGTAGCATAAAAACACAAACGTGATCAGCAAAAGCTGGAGTACGTTTTCCTTCACCCAAGTCTTGGAATCCCTCAATAAAATCTTTATGTTTTTTGTACATTAAATTCTGACTAATTGACATCTCGTCAAACATCAAAGAGCATATTCGAGCTTTAGCAGAAAGATTTAGGGCGACCTCTTCCAAATGTTTAAATATATGCAAATTGGTACCAGGATTAAATGGGATTTTATT
>NW_028280652.1:0-39902 GCF_059751315.1 Micrasema longulum | reverse complement strand
TATAGAGGAGTCCCGACTTAACATGGAGTTTTTTTAACAAGTCAAGATTTAAAAAATAAATAATTGTGCTGTGATAAAATAAAGTATTTTCTGCATTCAAAAAGTAAAATATATATTTTATTTTTTTAGTAAATTGGATATTAACATATTGATTTTACAATTATAACTATGCAGTCTTAACGAGTACAAAACTGTATTTAATTACATAGGTTACAAAACTACAAATAGTTGTTTGTACAAAAGTTATTACGAAATAACAAATGCATGCATATATCCGACAGTACAAATATTAGAAATATTTAAAGCATTAATATTGCGGTCAAACATTTCTATGTGAATTATTTATAACCTTAATTATAACATATAAGCAAAAAAAATGATAACACAAGAAAAAAAAACGAGATTTTATAAAGCAATATATTAAAATTTAAGTATGTACATATACATATATTTTAATATTTGGGATTAACCGTATTGAATGTATCGATTTAAATTGATTTATATACTCATATTTGTTGTTCGATTATGGTATATATATATATATTTTGCATACTCAATTAAACTGAACTACACAAAAAAATATTAATGCTTAAAAAGTTGTATGGTAAATAAATATTTTATTTTTATTTTTTAAACATATACGGCAAACCCGATTTTTACAAAACTTACAATATAAACATATTTGGTTTAATTATTAAAAAAAAACATAACTCGAGAAGTATTTTTTTGATTTAGTTAAAGAGTAACATGAAAACGAACAAAAAAGTATTATAAATAAAAAAGTCAGCGTTCAAAGATGTAACAAAGAAAATATGTAAAGAGTTATATCAATACTAAGACAGGTTTTTGGTACCATGGTATATTTACGGATTTCGGATATGGAGGTCGGAGGTTTGAACACTCTTTCCACTGATTTTCCATTTTCTAATATGGGTTATTCATCACAAAAATAAGATTTTTTCAACGTTAAAATATTAAGGTAAACAACTTTTTATTCGTGAATTTATACACCGTCACCGACTCGCGAATCATAAATCCATGGTAATTTCAGAAAGTTTAGATGAAATTTTTTTTTTAGTCTTTAGTTACGTAACATGGTTACATGTGAAAAACCAATAGCTGTTATACTACTGAAATGTTTATATTAGAAAAAAAATACGTCAATTTTATATTCTTGATTTTTCACGAACCAACGTTCGCAAATAGTAGGCATTTATTTTTGTAGGTGTGGGTAGATCAAAAAGGTTCTATAGGATCCATTTGACACGTAGTGTGAGCACGTGGACTTAGAATATAAAAAGGACATAGGATCCGTGATAAAACTAGATTATTCTGTTCGCAAGACGGACGCTTTATTGTTTGAATTCAGAAAAAAGAACAACGAACCCCTTTTTCGAATATCATATTCCGTCAGACCATTTTTAAAGCATAAAATACGAGCATTTCATTTTGCAGAAATCACGGCAAATGTGAAATAAGGGTATTTTATCAAAATGTATATCGAATTTTCTAACGAAAGGGTAAAACATGAATAAATATTATAGTTCTTTTTATATGGAATAGAGTGAAGATAACATTTGACGAAATCAAAATCTACTTCAGGAATCGAGAAAATTAACCATGATGCCAATGGTTCATATTATAAGCTGCCCACCTTGTGGTTTAGTGTGCAGCGTATTTATCTACCGTGCAAGATGTCTTATGTTCTATTCCAGATATGACATAAAATATTAATTTAAAACTGTTATTTTTCACAGCAATACTTCATATTAAGCGGATTGGCAGATAAAACCAAATATTGAGATGTACTGCATTTTTTCTTAGGTTCATTTCAAGGTGTAGGTGAGGTTATGAAGATGATCACGATAAAAAATATTTATTTTAGTGCATTTTTTAATCTTACGTAATTTTGGTTTTTCTTGTTAATTGCGCTGTTTTTACGTAACGTGTTTTTCAGTTTTATACATTCAAATTTCTTTTGTACTTATAATAAATGTTATCATACTGTCGTGAAGACAAAACTGCTGGTAAAACTAAGACATGCTGCAATCAAATATACCAATTCAATTCCTTATGCACCCTTAAATGCTGATTAGGTAATAAAATGATAATTTAGTTCAATCTCCAATCTCCAATAAATCAAATTTGGTCCAAGTTGTGATTGTTAAAATTGATTATTGGTTGATGCAGCAAACTTCCGTCGTCATCACCAAAGTACTTTCGAAACGACCCAAATTTTTACCAGACACGGAGCTATGAGAAGTTATCTATATAGGTTTAAATTAAGGAATGATGACTATTGTCCATGCGATGATATTTCTTCACAGAGTATCAAACATCTGTTATTTCAGTGCCCATTTTTCAGTTTACAACGGCATGATCTTGAAGCTAAATGCAGGAAAAAAGGAATATTTGGAATATTGAAAGGTTTCAAACTTTTTACCAAGTTCTTTCTTGTACCATTATTTATATAATTACAAGTTTTAAACAATTATTTTTTTATACTTACCCACCCACACACACGCACTCTCTCCCTCATTCATTCCCACAGGCACATGTACCCCCTCTCTCATTCATTCACGCATACACATATTCACATACACATGAATACAAACGTCACACACATACAATTACGTAAAATCTTTTCTTATTATATTATGTGTCATTAGATTTACAGTTTATTTTTTGATTTGATCTAGTTTTGTAAATATATTTCTACTTATTTGGTTTGTGTAATAGCTGTAAAAATTCCAAATAAAAGAAAATAAAAATTAATAAATAAAATATTCATAACAGATATCCACACTGTTGTTAAAAGCAGTTATCACGCGCCATTGTTCTTGGACTTTGAACATCCCATTTCTAAGACAAACTCAAACGATTTTTTCCGAGTACCTTAGCTTTGTACATGACATGCACGGCTACTAAATACAGGGGTCCCAATATATATATATATTAATAAAAAAAAGATTATAAGAAAACAATGATTAATTGCATATGTAGGATTTTAGTTGTTGAGAGTTGGAGCTCCTACCCCAGTTAGATATTAACAGAAGACACCAGGTTGCTGTTTCGTGCGTATTTATTACATGGCAAATAAGATACAGCACTTGTTTATATAGCGCAAGCGTAGCGACGGTGATGAGTTGAAGAGACTGCATTTAAACTACATGCTAAAACTGACTGACTGCGTTGAGCTGAGTCTTCGGACTGGCTTAGTTGTCTGAAGTTGAACTGAACTGGACGTTGACTTCACCCTGTGGTATCTTTAAGTAGGGACGATGTTAATGTACTGCAGGACGATGCTCTCATTTTTCTGAGCAATACTGTTAGAGATGCATAAATTGTTGCATTGGGTTATATAGAAAACAATGACTTGCTTCATCGGTCGTTGCACTATAATTTCACGTAAAATTATTTAGCACGTGTGTGTCGTCGATCATGGACTATGAATCCCACACATACAATTTTGTTTACAGTGTGGTTCTCGTTTTTTGTTCCGAGCTTGAAATGCAATAGAACGTCAACGGATATATTTTATAAAAAAAAATACCTTATGTTTTTTTATTATACACACACGACTTTTGCTCAGAAAAAATATCTTTAATGGCCCCAAGAGCGTTTAATGTCCTGGATAAACATATTTAGTTCTTCAAAACGAAAGCTATTTTTGGGAGAAGTGTACAAGTTTGGATTTTGTCTAAGAGAAGAGACCGCAGAAGACTGCTGCGAAACATTACATATATTTAAATATATATATATCTAGTAGTATTTTTCTTTTGTAGTATTCTATAATAATATGCATGCTTTCACTTTCTATTTTGTTATATCCCAATTCCACACAGGGCTCTTGGCCTTATAGATTTAGGGATACGTTTTTTTTTTTTTTTATAATTTGTATTTTTATTTGAATAAATAAATATTAAAAATGCAATTTCACAGAGAAATTTCATTTGCGGAACTCAACTATAAAATATTTATTTTCAGTAGTTTATAAAATTAAACATTTTAATGTTTCTTTAAAACATATTTGTATACAAGTTACATACGTAAATGTTTTGGTACACTTAACAATATTTTCTTACAGAAATACACATGTTCGATTTGAAAAATTCCTATCTATCTATCCTAGCTATCCATAGTAATCAGGACGGGCCTGAGTGGCTTAGGAATTCCTGTTTTACAAGTTTACAGTTACGTATAAAATATCCTTAATTTTAGTTTAAAAGAAGTACACAAATAAAGTGTAATTATTCGCAAATAGAACACAAAAAAAAACAATGAGTCTTAAAAAATAGTCGGCCTCGTGGTGTAGTGATCAGCGCGTTTGCCTATCATGCAAGAGGTGCCGGGTTCGATTTCCAACATGGTTTACATAAAATATTTATTTGAAAATGTGTTTTCACACGAGAATACTTCATAATCCCTGGACTAGTACCCGAAGTGTATGACTGATTATCTTACCATCATGTAACAAACAATGATCAAGATACACTGCGATTGGTGTACCGATGCAGTGCCCTATGCATTATAAGGCGTGAAAATAGAATGATGAAGAGGATAAGTAAAAAAAATGATTGAACGTTACTTCAGCAATATTTTGAATATGTTCAAATATTCAAAGACGATGGCTAAATCACGCCCCCTGAAGAGTTATAAAGATTGACTTATATCACAAAAGAGATAAGGAACATATTAAGAGAGTATGGCGATGCGTGAGCTGGTTCTCGGCAGTAGGTATATAAAATTTTGCAAATGTCACAGCGCAAATGGATGCAAGGAAATGGAGTGAATGGACTGACCTTTTTAGTTGATTTTCTTGTTTTCTCCAAACTTAGCTGAGGCGGCGATAAGGCGGAGCGAGCGGCGAAACTTCCAACCGAAACATGCACTTCGATCGCGGTCAAATCGGACACTGACCCCAGGTGGCAAAATCATCAACTCAATAGTTATTAGAACTATAAAGGTGCAAAAGGGACAGGATTCAAGTGGGCGAGAGAAAAGGAGACAGGCATAGGAATTTATTTACGCTGTGACACATTTTCAATCGGCCTAACCAGAGTATTTTAAGGTTTTAAAACATATATTAATGAACTTCTACTTTATCGTTTTGCTATCTTCGTAATTAAGATTAAGAACCTACATGAACAGAGGTTTGAGTAGAATTGGTAACAGTTACAGAGATCTGGATACCGCTTATCTGAACTAGCGAACTCAGGAACAACTGCAGATAAAAATAGATTGAAAGGAACAGAAATACGTTCATTAAGAAGATTGTGTGGTGTTTGATTGTGCAAGGAGCAATGTTACGTGATATTTAAACCTGCTTTGATGGAGAATTTGTTAGATTCAAATTTATGTTATTTCATAAAGTCAATTGAATGCATAATCATTATTTCCTTTTTCGCGTCCGGCAGTGGATTCAATTAAATAAAATTGCAAAAAAATAATTCAATTTTTATTATTATTACTTGCATGTTTTCTAATTTATATTTATATTGATTTTTTCTAATGTTATTATTATACTTTGAATTTATTAAGCATCATTTAATGAAATTAAAAAAAAAAAAACACTAAAAAAAAATAAGGTTCTTCCTAAACACAGGAATTTCCTAGCTAGTCGGGACCTGAAACAAATAAACTCTGTACATTTTAAATCTGTGAAATTCTTAATAAATAAAAAAATAAATAAATAAATTAGTAGAGAAAAGTCAGATGAATAACTAACTAAATAAAATAAACTAAATAACAACACATTTATAAATAATAATGAGGATAGGTAAAATTGAAAAATAAATATACCATTTAAAATATCAGGTTGTCATGTTTTGTTATTGTTTTTATTGATTGATTGACTGATTACTAATTATACGGCACAAGCGCTTTAAACAATTGACAGTATGAAAGATTTAGTTTTATAAAAATAAAAATCAACATGAAAACACGAATGTCAATAAAAGTAAGGTTGAAAATTACAAAGTATTTACGTAAGCACACAATAAAAAATTGCGCTACACAAAAAATGTTTTAAAACAGGTTGTAAAATTTTTGTACTTCGTTAGGCAGGCTACTAAAACCAAAAATAAATATATTTACAAATATAAAATGGATTATAGTAGTTGTTATGTTATAATAATAAATCATTATGAATATTGTTACTATTATTATTATAAATTAGACTTGCTTTTAGTTTCTTGTTCAGAAACAATAAAATATCGCAAATTAGAAACATCTGAAATACCAATATTTCACGTTTAACCTTCTTGTAACATATGATCGAGATATGCTGAATTTGATTTAACAATGTACAGCTTGCCCACCACATATCGCACACCGCATCTGAGAACATTAGTCTCATTGGCGGTGCCCACATACACGCAAAATCTGCTCGTTGTCAAACGAGAAAAACTGCCCGAAGGAGCCTTCTGAAATCTGGTAGCCTTAGCATCTTTGTGCTGAAAGAAAATAATCTAGAAGTACATAATATGTACTTCATTGGATTGAGAAGAGAGGGAAGTGACTTCTTCACTGACTGGGATTGAATAACAATGTACATTTTAATTTTTATTTTACAAATTATACGTACATTACAAGCTTAAATTTAAGGCATAGTAGGAGAATCCTGCTCTAAGAAACTCCTGAAAACTTGGGATAGATTAACAATCAGAGCGATGTTATTTCAGCATAGCGGCAGCCTTCCAGCAGGCATAAGCATCGGCAGGTTGGTTCCATATATTGGAATATGAAACAATCTATGCTGATGCAATCTTAGGTAATTATCAGAAACATAATAACTAATGCTCATCTCAGGGTAATCGACCGTACCACGCAACAATCAAATATAGGAACTGAACTCCCAGTACGATAATCGAATGCTACGTCTTACGACAGATCTGTAACACCCAAACAACTCATAATCACCACAACAGCCAGAAGCTTCCCATTTATTTTATATGATTGCTTAGTCCGTATGTCTCTACCAATATCTCTAGAAAACCACTCCGGAAATCGCCACCCACTAGTAGCCTGAGATTTTTTTTGGAAGCAGGAATCATACAGCTAGCCCACTAAATATAACATACAATATTGGAGGATTTATGTCTTCTAAGCGGTGTCCACAGACGTCCCACCTTCTACAATACAAAAAAATATTATACCGCTTCATTTATATCCGATATTTTATACCTGCATCGCGCCCCAGTGGATACCGTCCACGAGAGAGTACAGCCGGTCAAAGTCGCCTTTATGAAAGTTCCAGCTTCCCTGACAAACCGTACTCTCAGCAGGAAACTCTAGATCAACGGGGGTGATCAGTAATCAGATTGTAACAAAACTCAAGAGCTGGGTGATCATCCTCTTCTCTCGCAAGAGGTGATAATGACCGAAACACACTGTCAACCCTTCTACTGAATATCAAGTCCAAAGTTCCAAAAATATCTAGTACAAAAAATGAGGTCAGCCTGTATACTTTTAATATTTTTTGCTGATTGCAGGTTAAATTCCCCCCCAATACAATGGCACATTTGTTCCGAAATATCTCCAAACTGGAAAATAAAAAAATAACCAAAAAATACCTTGGCAAAGACAGCCGATAAATATTCGTCTCACTAGCCGGAGAAAAATAAAATACACCAATGAACGTAATATTGAGATCGGTCGGTTTTACCTAAAGATCTTCATTGAATGTTTTCAAAATATATTTTTTTTCTCTATTACTCACAGTAAATAAACAAACCCTTATCCTGCCTGTAGATACCACTGTAAAGTTACTATCAAATCGGCGGCCTCCGTGGTGTAGTGGTCAAGACGCTTGACTCACGCACGGAAGGTTCCGGGTTCGATTCCCGGTGAGAACACAAAAATTAAAAATGTGATTTTTCTCAAGCCTGGTTGTTCTGTAATGTAATTCACCACTGTAATTGGGCATCCTGGCCTGTTGTGGTGCAAAAAAAAATGTAATGAAATAATAATAATGTAATGTAATCAAACAGTTTAGAGTCGAAAACGCCATCATTTAACCAACTTTCGGGTTATGTTATGTTATGACGTCAAGGTCACTGGCCAAAACATTGTAAACTCGTGGATAAAAATCTTCGCGTTTCGTTTTCAGCCCGCGAACGTTCATGTAGTAAATATTCATTTTATCATCATTGCGAACTAGTCTTATGCACCATTGGGTGTGGATAGAAGTGTGAAAACTATGGTTTATTTATTAAATAAACCAGATAGAGTTCGAAAACTATTAAAGCGACCAAACATTCCGAAAGATCGGACGGTTGGCCAATCATAGCGATACCCGGATCAGAAACCAACGTGCGTTTGAATCGATTAAATTATTAATTCAAGTATCGAATACCAGTCATTTGAGTTATTCTGAACGATAAAGCTAAACAAATATTGGCCGTTAGTTCTACCATAAATAAATCTACCAGGGGCATATCTGTCGTGAATTAATGAATAGAAATGAATAGCAGAAATATGGTATGGATCGTTTGAATTTTGGGTCAAAAGACAAATGACATGGAGCCAAAGTGACCAGCGATGGATATACTAATGTAAGGTTCACGGTTCGAAACCCCGAATTGTACAATCCATTGTTATGCTTAAACAATGATAGAATTTAATCAGGCCTCACCAACTCCACGGAGCGGAGGGAGAAGTAAGGAATTCTCATTGTCGAGTCAACCGAGTTACCATTCCCGTTCCAAGATATCGGGAAGTCTGAATGTTTGATAAAGTTATGAATTAATACATATTTTGTAAGTGTTTTGAACTGGTTAATATTTCAACAGAGATGGAGAACATTTTATGTAAACATTTAACAGCGTTTCGGCTAGTAAAAATATATTTGTTACGGAAGAGACTTGATCTAGGAAAAATCGCTTCTTTTAAAAAAAAAATAATTGTGAAGTAAAATAAATCGTGCCATATATAGCCTTACAGGCATTAACTCTTGTTTGGCTGTGATGTAACACGAGTCCAGATGGGATTCAAGACTCTATTTATTTATCTTGTTTATTTAAATAATACATTTGTTTTTTTTGTAGTTTTCACATCATTTTTGTATAAATATGCTGGATTTGAATGCAAAAAAAATAATTTTAATACTATGCAAAGAATAGTTATACGAATGACAGTGCTGCCAATACCACAATAAATCTGTATTACTGTATAAGGAAAAGCACGAGCATATAACAATGAACACAAAGACGCTATTCTGTGGCCAGCGTTAGTGTGAAAGAGATAAAAACAAAAGAAGAAATTCGTTCAATTAGTTGATTGTTGACAGTAAACGAGAATGTATGCTTGTTTTATGACCGGCGTATTTAAGATTTAAAGATGTATTTAGCTATAAAAAGCCTCAATTACATTATAATGTTTAAGAAACACGGAAAAGGTATTATCTAACAGTTTGCATCTTTTTTTAATTTCTTTAAATGTCTTAACTTTAGCATATTCTGTCTTTTGCTTGTGGTTTAACCATGCTACATCACCGAAATTTCGTAGCACAGCCTTTTAAGAGTTAAACAACCTTAAAGTCTTACTAATAAACCCGATAAAGTTGTGCATTAGCATATTGGAATATTTTTTTTTATACCATTATAATAAGGCTGGTATTGCCATTTGTATTCTACCACTACGCTAAGCATAACTTTATATTAAGAATAATGAAAAACCACATTTAAATTTGTTGCAACAGAGAGGGAAAACGGAAAGAGTTGAGAAAAACTTACACATTCTCTTTTATAC
The DNA here is from genome assembly GCF_059751315.1 of Micrasema longulum. Lineage (NCBI taxonomy): Eukaryota > Metazoa > Arthropoda > Insecta > Trichoptera > Brachycentridae > Micrasema > Micrasema longulum. The sequence goes on along the minus strand of NW_028280652.1, from coordinate 30,152 downwards.
TTCAAGCCAGAAATGTTTATGTGTGCGGTAATGGGTTAAGATGAAAAATATAAACATTATTTGTATTTTTGTTTGTCCAAGACACATTTTGGATTTTATTCCGTGGGAGTTATTAAAATTAAAAATACTACAACAGAGATAGAGAACATTTCAGAGAGGGTTATATAGAAGTCTTAGAATTTACATGGCTTATAATTTACATGGCTCTATTTAATGGCTTATTTTAGTTGCCCTCTTTAAATTCTGCATTTTGTCTATGTTTAAAAATCTATAACCCAATGAAAGATCATGAGCCCTGTTTGTGCCTGTACTTCCATGTTTCTTTCTCTAGAATGTTTTTAATAACTGTTGTCATATTTTAATGGAAATGTTTCGTTCGATTGATTTATCATTTAAATTTTATTTTATTTTGTGTTCTTTGGGATTTTTATGGCTATTACATAAAAAATCTGTAGAAATATATTAATATAACTAGAGCCAATTTAAAAAAATCCGTTAATCTAAAAATAGATAATATCTAAGAAAAAAGTTTACAAAAATGTATGTGTGAGACGTTTGCGTGTATGTGGGATGTGGGTGCGTCAAAAAAAAAATCAATTTAAAACTTGTATTTATATTGAAAAAGGTATAAGAGAGAGCTTTGTATGAGGTTTGCCAATTAAAGAAAAAAAAAATAATAAAAATTGTTAATAAACAATCGAAAAATTTTTAAAAATATTTTTCTAAATGTTGCTTTAGTTATATTATGTAAACATATAATTTATTGATATATTAAACTAATTTGGTTAAAGTAGCCACTTTACACACTGTTTAACATTTATCATTCGGCCTATGCTTGAACTTTTGTATTCCTTAAATTATTCCATCTGTTTATTTTTGTAAAGTTAAAGAGCTGAAACCTTTATTGATACGGGTGCTATTGATGCTACTGACCAAATTAGTTCAACTACATACTAGGCATCGTCTGAAAATATCAAAACACTTATACTAGCGAATGATAAATGATAAGCCCTGTAAAAACCTGGGTTTTATATTCCCTTATACAAAATGTTCTTCATCGCTGTTGTAATATATTAATCCAGTTATTTTTTTTATTTTTTTATTTTATTTTATTTTATTTATTGGGGATATCAACAGTAATACATTTAACAAAAATACAACAAACAAAATATACAGAGAATAAAACCAATGACAGATATCCACAGAAATACAATAAATACACGTACAATACATACTAGTGTGTTTGTGTGAGTGTAAGTGAGAGGGTGGGTGTTATATTGGAATGAGAAGGGGAAATGTGTGTAAATATTGCACAAGTGTCAAGTGTCGGAAATATAAATATATTGAAAATATTAAGAATTAGAGATAAAATATAATAAAATAAATTAAAATAAGATAAAATAAGACTTTATTATTGAAACTAAGTATAAGACAAAAAAGTATGTTTAAGCCTACAAAAATGTTGATGGACTCATACGCTCATAGAGCTTTTACATTATAATAAATAACAATTAAAAATATAATAAACAGTTTTACTGCAAAATATTTTTCAAGGTTGCAAAAATTCTTACCCATTAATACTAAATGCACTCTGATACAAGCATTACTACTACCCATTCTAGATCACGCTGATGTTTCCATGACTGATTTAAGCTATGAGCAACTCGATAAACTTGAACGATTTCAGAATACATGCATAAGGTACATTTTTGGTCTTAGGAAATATGAACACATTTCTGATTATTGTTGGCAACTGAAATGGCTCAAAATTAGACAGCGGAGAGACTATCACTCCCTCTCACTTCTGTTCAATGTACTTCATAGTCGTCGTTCGTTCTAATTCTCAAGGCACTCTCTTAATACCCATCCACAATTCCTCTTTCTTATCTTACTCATATACTGTCCATGCGGCTCGACTGTGGAATCATCTCCCATCCACCATCAAAGATGTTACTACATTATCTCTGTTTAAATCACGTCTGAAGAAACATCTCCCTTCTCTTCCTTAATTTCTCCTCCTTTCCTTTTTCCTCTTTCTTTTTTTTTTCCTTTTTCCCATTGAGTAATAGTTTCGACTTAAGGAAATTTATAAACAAAAACGTTTATTTCTATTTTTATATATCTTGAGCTTTTTAATTTTTTTTTCTATTGAATATGTTCTGTAACTTGAATTAAAAAAATAAAACTTTTATTTTATTGGTTGGTTGGAAGAAATTGCCATTTGGCAATAAGCCCGCCAATATACTAATAACATTATGTACAAAAAGTTAAATAAAAATATACCCAATTCTCAAAACAAATAGTTTACCTTTAGAATATGGCTTCTGCAACGGTAGTTGAAACGTCGAAACGAATACAACCTACACGCGATCACCAAAAAAGACTATAAATATTAATATAAATATTGTTCACCAACACTTTTTTAACAAAGTTCTATACCCCATTTTTCAAATGAGTATTTAAGTTATAAACTCTCTAAAGTTTAAAAATATTCAGCTACAAACAATATTATATGAGAGATATATTCACTGTTTAACATATATCCGACGATTTTTATAAAACTTTTAGAAGAATTACCCAACGAAAAGTTTGAGACGTGATCTATTTTCTAAAATGCATATCCCTTCCTACGCTTTCTCCGCATGCAATGTATTGCTAATGCCACTGAAGTCGCGGGATGAATCTAAATTTGGTCTAGCCCGTTTAGGGCCGCGACCCTTCCGTTGAGAACCCCGCCCCTAACGAGCCGGCCCCATCAAAGGCTCGGCCCGCATACCAATCGCAGCGACCATAACTTATCTTCCGTTTGTCAAAACTAACTTATGGACCACTGTTTGATTTGGAAGACAATGTCACCGCGTATCGCAGTCTCCCAAACTTTTGCGCGATTTAAATTACCGTTTTTGCTACCACCACTTTTTTTTGTTTTCTTTTCTTTTTGTCACATGGAGGTAAGATTATCGAAGGAAAAATGGAAGTCAAGGCATTTAAAGGGCTTATGACCTGTCGTTGGCTGGTTTAAGTGTCCTTTTTACACATTGTGTAACATTCACCAATCTGCCTCTACATTTTCTCAACTCTTTCTGACTTAAGTAAAGTAAAACAGCCAAAACCATTATCATGTGGATGGGACTCATCCGGCTGAACCAATTCACCTGCTAGGCAACGTCCGAAAACAATTTTTCAATTTTTAAACTTCTTTATTTACCAGTTAGTGACATAATTCAACAGTGTTTTGAGTATGTCCAAATGTTCGCAGACTGGCTGGATTTCCTCCCTAGTGAAATATTTAGATCTAAATTGGTTGAAACATTTAGACATACTTTTTTTATTTTATTTTTTTAAATTTAATTTTACAATACGCCCAAGGGGCATTTACAAAAAATATACAGGTAAGTACAAACATAGTAAGTAATAATTTAAAAGGTAAACAACGCTTTTTTGTTTACACGATAAAAAGTGAAACTTTTCATAGTAAAAAAGAAAAAAAAAAAATATCGATAAAAGAAAAGTAAAATAAACAAAAAAATATATTTATTTACATATACTTATACGCAGAAAAAAAATGGTATTAACAAGTTATTTTTAAAAACAAATAAAAAAAATAGTTTACAGTAAGTATATATAAGATAATAACATAATACTCAAAACATTATTAAAATATAAACGGCTTAATAAAAGTTTGACAATTGATGCTCGATATGCTTTTTCTTATTAAATTCATCCATTAAAATGCAACGGAATCTGCAACAAGATTCTAAGAATAATTTTATACGTTATGTGGCATGGAATCATGTTTATTAGAACCCCACTTGCAGCAAAAACAAGCAGAGATTATTTAGTCGTTATGTAGACCATAGTTAGTATGCATACTTTGGTCTGATGAAGAAACTCATATTCCGAGGCTGCTTGATCACAACACTGGGATTTTTTCACCACATTTTAAAAATACTCTAAATGTCGGACAGACAGTTGAAAACAACATAATATTGGCAACTTTTGGATTATGCGTATTCGACCATTGAAATGCACAGATAAGTGCTTGTAAACCTCGGACATTTTTATTTTTCGACTTCAATTCGTAAAACAACACTCGGACAGAGGAATGCAAATATCCTTGCCCCTAAAAAACTCCCACTTCAAAGACACAACGGAAAATAATAATTTATGCATCTCTTCTTTTTAATAATTCAATTATAAACTGGGTCAAAAATATAAATATCGTTGTTTTCTTTTCTGGGTAAACATTTTATTTGCTTTTGTATTTAAACTTAATTAAATGATCTTACTTTAATTTGGTAATTTTTGCTCTAAATCTATTTTTTACTTTTTCCATTTCATATTTTCCACTTAACCATATTAAAAAATAAAAAAACAGTAAGTAACTTTAAATTTATATTTTATATGTTTTATAAATGCATCTACAACATAAATTTCATAATGTATTCTAGATATAGTATATATGCACAGGCCATGCCTATGTGAGTTATTTTTGTTTTTATAAATAAAATGTAATAAAAAAATCTAACAAATATATACAGAAAAATTAAATCAAATAAACAAGTGTCTCTGAAAATAAGTTTGCTGCACGTATTACAGGCTAGCAGTACAATGTAATCTAGGTTGTCATATTATTTTTCTATCCACACCCAGCGGTACATTTTGATATTAAATGTGATGTAAATCAAATGTTTACGTTAGTTTGCAAGTCTGCTTCGTGGTCAGCGCGTTTGCCTACCATGCCATAAGTCTTGGATTGATATAAAATATTTATTTGAAAGGGTGTTTTTACGCTATTATATTTTATAATCCCTGAACCGGTACCTGAAGCATAAGACTGATCATCTTTTCTTCATGTAACAAAAATGATCAAGATGCGCTGCGATTGGTGTACCGGTGCTGTGCTCTATGCATCAATACGTGTGGAAATTACAAAATAAATGGATTTACATCAAATAATTGGACTCATTTTTACGAATTATTATTTGGTTTTACATTAAAATGTGTTTTTTGTATGTTTTCTACATAGTAAGGTTTTATCTCTTTAACTTGATGAATTTAAGAAATATGTATGTTCAAACATAGGCAAAATGGTGAATGTTACACAGGTCATACGCCCTGTAAATGCCTAGACTTCCATATTCTCTACATTAGGGTATTCTCCATCCCTGTTGTAATTTGTTAATCTAAATGACTTCCGAGGGGGTGAAATCCTACAAACACTTTTCGTCTTTTGTCTACAAACATTTGGACAAACTCCAATATTGTAATAAAACCAACTTGTCCAAGGAGAGGTTTGAAAATTGGAAAACTGTTTTCAGGCGTTGCCTAGTATGTGAAATAATTAAGTCAAATGAATCTCTTCACAACAATAAAGGTTTCAGCTCTTAAACTTCACCAAAAATCCAATTCATAATGTGCATAGTACAATATTACAAGAGTAAATTAATATTTCATACCCGATTTTTTTATATTTTTAAGCACTCTTTATACCACATATATGTAAATAGCAGAAATGCCGTATATAAATAAATAAATAAATAAAATCATAAATGGATGAATTTAAGAAATATGGATGTTCGAAAATAGGCAAAATGGTGAATGTTACACAGTGTGTAAAGTGGCCACTTAAACCAGCCAATGACAGATCATAAGCCCTGTTAATGCCTACACTTCCATTTTTCCTAATTAAAGGTATTCTCCATCCCTGTTGTAATTTGTTGATATTCTACATAGTGTTAATGGTTTTTTATAGTAAGTGTTCTACCTACAGAATTTTTAAATTGACCCAAAACAATAAATGTCACGCTGTTTTTTTTTTATCTTCGATAAACTCCTCAGAAAAACTTACTTTATGAAGAACACCATTTTGCCTTTTAACATTATTAAGTATTATTAAGTGAGTATAAATATAATCTTCACCAACAAGCTACAGAAAGTGGCTTGGTGGGATTTTAGTTTTAGTAAAAATATATCAAGTAATTTTTATTTTAAATTATAAAAATGTTTAATTATACTATTAAAATTTTTTTTAAAAAAACGTCAAAGTGTAAACTATCCCTACCTGTATCCGCCATTTAAAGAAATGCAAGAAATTTCTTGGTAAAGTAGTTTCTGAGCTGTTCGTAAATTCGGGTTTCTTCAGCTATAGACTATCGCAGAGGAGTCACGGTTAATCCCGGCGGTATTAAGCCGATATTACTAGAAGCTTCCTTAATCCCGAATACTAAACTAGGATTTTATCCGTGAACATCCATCGACGAGAACTGTCGATGTTTTTGGGTAGAAAGTTCGCGGTTAACCCCTCACTGTACTCAACTTTCTCTCTAAGATTAAAAAGTGTAAACAAACTTTCTTAATACATTTTTACTAAAAAATCGTCAAAACGAAGAAACTTTCTTGACGAATTACATTAAGTAGTTAAACCATTTTTTTACTTTAACTTCGACTGCTTGCAAGTATTTTTTAAATATTTATAATTGACATTCTCAAGTATACTTACTCAAAAGAACGAATAACTTCCTATTTTATTTTTTTCTAAAATGTAGATAATTTATAAATGTATTTTATTATCCCAGATATTTTTTATTTTATATATATATTCTTTTATTCAGGGAAGTACGCTTACATAGTTTTATATTTTACACAGTTAAACTTAACACTGATATTAAAAAAATACAACAGGGATGGATAATACCTTGAATAAAGGAATATGGAAGTCTAGGCATTTACAGGACTTATGACCTGTCATTGGCTGGTTTAAGTATCCACTTTATACACTGTGTAACATTCACCATTTTGCCTATATTTGAACATCCATATTTCTTCAATTCTCCCATTTGTTGATTTTAGTGAAGTTAAAGAGCTGAATCCTTTATTGTTGTGAAGAGATTCAACTGACTGAATTATTTCACATACAAGTCCAGTCTTCTAGTAAATTCGTAAATTTGTAAATCTAGTCTTTTGTCTTCGGAAATTTGGACAAACTCAAATAGTGTTTACTCTAATAGACCAGTAAAGTGTCCATATTATTTAATAATTATTTGAAGGTTATCAATGAAAGTACATAAAGAAAAGGAAAAAAACATAAATGGAAATTGTTTAAAAATAAAGTATTTAAAATTTATTTTAAAGTTTGTCGAGTTATTTACAAATGAAAATAATATTTAAAATGAAGATTTTTTTTGTAAAAGTAATAAAAAGTTAAGAACAAAAATTAAGAATGAAAAACATGCTCAGATGTAAAAAAAAAAAAATGTATAAAGGAGAAACATAAATATACACATACATATTTTATGGGATTCAAAGAAACGACGAGATGAATTTTCAAATGATTTATAAGACAATAAATTTAAGTCAATTTAAAAAACATCTTCAAAATTAATGGCACATTAGATCTATAAAAGAAACGTCAAACTTTATTATTAAAAGCACCGATAGAGATTTACAATGATCCCAATAACAAAAACAGAGATGACGGAATTGATGCGATTAAAATCATCCTGATCCCCAGTTATAAATATGTTAAGTACAAAAAAATAATTTTATGCTCGCAAAATATAAGGTTGTTAATATTCTAAAACTACCAACATCCTTCGTAATTTAAACAGTTGTTGTCCTACCGTCCTGTAGGCAGTAAAAAGTGTTACTCTGAAGTTTTAATCATCATATCTGCATAGTTCCAGACGAAGTGAAAATTAGTGTTCCATAAACTGCCTAAATCAAACGTTTTATTAACATCTACACGATACCGGTATCTGTGAAATTGTGAATCGTTAATTGCTTTCCTAAAGTATAGGTATACAGAAGAGGTAAACAGTGAGTAAAATGTAATATTAAAATAGTATAGACTTTGACATCATGTCTGTTTCAGATTAATAAGCAGCATGTAACGACGCTTGCGACTCGCTAAAAATTTAAGTACTTAATGTTACAAGAATATCCACACAAATTAAATGAACCCTCATGATGCATTCGAAACGTCGCACAGAGGAGTATTACCCATGCCATGATTTTAGTTGACTTCGTGATCAAATGGTGATTTTTTGTAATTAACGATTTTAATATTTTTTACTTTCGCCCGCTTGTCACCTGGAAATATTCCTATGTGCGTCGGCAACGAGTGCAAACGACACACGGCACAATAACCTATATCAATGTTCAATGTTCAATGTTCGAATCCGCCGGTTGCGAAATAGTAGGAAAATATCAGGTTTTTTTTTTTTACAATTATGAATTAATAAGAGTAAATGAAATGCTTCAAAGTAAAAAAAAATAATTTTTTGCACTTATTAGTAGCACAAAAAATATTTTTTAATTCATCATTTTGAATTCCCGCGAAAACACTCTATTTCATAGGCCACGCCCGTCATACGTCACAAACCACATTTAAGTTTGACGTTCTGTCATTTTTGTATGCAGAAAATGTTGTGTATTATTTCAACTGAGTTTATTTACATATATTAGTGATTTTACAACTATTTTTTGTGCATTATATCTGGAATAAAAGGGCTTTTAATACTGTTGAGTACCCAAATGCAGGATTACTTTGAAGACAACGCCAGAAAAAATGTTTTTAAATGTGCCCGAAGATGCATCAATACGAAGAAAATAGTGCTTCGCCATGAAGAGAGATATTAAGAAAAATAGTATGTTTACTTCCATATCCGTTATCTATTGTTGTGAAGATCACTTTTATATAAGTATTATTTAAAGTATTTTTTTTTTATACGTATTTAATTTGTCATTGATCACGGAAATTCTGACATTTCGTATAACCTAAAATTTATTTTGTCGCTACGCTATCGATATATTATACTTTTCCACGTTCATAGCGAGTATTTTTATTTATCCAATGAGTCTCGGATCATATCGGTATTGTAATGATATTTATTCAAGTGTATAAATAATATATTGCTATTCATTTAAGGGTTTCTATTTATTACAGTTGGAAAAGTATTTGGAGAATAACATGAGTGTGCCAAAAGTCCTAGAAGATAAAGAAAAAGTGAATCGTGTGCAAATTTCCCAGGAAATTCGAGACTGTGTCCAAGAAAACCCAAATATCCTTGACAATGTGATAACCAGTGACGACCCGGAGACCAAATACCAGAGCACCGAGTGGCAAACCAACAACTTCCCGTGTCCAAAGAAAGCCAGAATGAGCAAGTCAAAGGTCAAATCCATGCTAATCTCCTTTTTTGACCGTCGCGGTATGGTTCACAGGGAGTCCTAGCTTTAATTTTATTAAGTTGTGTTTTATTTTATTAGTGCCTGTGTTTGTTATAAGAAATTGTATTAACCATCGTTAAAATAGACTGCATAAGTCCTCCAAATAAATAAATAACCATCGGCAGGTTGGTCCGGTATATCGGATTATGAAAACCAACGCTGGTCTCAGAGTTATCGATCATACCGCGCAACAATCGATAAAAATGTGTGGTCAAATACACACTCCTTGTAGTCTCTAAACTATTGTGGCCAAGCATTCTCTCATGTAGATATATCTCAGAAACCTTTATTGGATTTTCTCTATTGTAAGATAGTTCATCATTAACACAATCATTCGTAAACATTGATTTTATTGACAAAGATATTTTAACAAAAGCGTCTTGATTAAAGAATAAAAAATACTTGCAATCACAAAAAAGAGAAAAAATTATTACTTTCCACTGAAAAGGAAATCATTCTTCCATTTCCTAAACAAACAATTGTCAATTTATTTGATTTAAAAAATGTTAATTTATTCAAATGACGTTTTCGCTGAATCAAGTCTAATTGATTTTCAGTCATCTGATTTGGTGATTGTGTTCAAGACACTCATAATGAACGTATCTCCGTTTAAATTTTGCTAAATGTAATCAAGATTTCGCCAGTATTTTAACCCCATATTGCGCAAAGACGGTTTACATTCAAAATCGTTTTTTTTAATACGTATTTTTTTTAAATTCGTACGACTTCTGATGGACCGAAATTTTAAAATTAAAAAATTAATTCTGTTTTCTCTATGACATTTCCTGGTGGAACAGCATTTTAATTTTACGCAAAATTGCGTAAAAAAACATACAAGACAATAATAACAATGACCAAAAAGGTTGACATAGGCCCTTTTCACACATGCCACGCCAATCCACCCGGCCCGGTAACTTAACCGGGTACACCCTACAAAAGGTGACACATTTTGTGTGCGTTTGTAGGATGTATGGCATGTGTAAAAAGGGCCATACACAAATATAATACAAGGCAACAATAAAAATAGCACATTAAAAAAGCAAAGACAAACGCAAGGCAGTCAAAAATACTATTATTTACCGTACTTAAACGCTGCAATGACTTACCTTAGAACTTGAAAAATGACATTAGAGACAAATTTAAAATTAACCTTAAAAATTCTTGATGACTACACTTACCAGACGAGAAGTAACATGATATGATCTTTTAATATTTTTATATTATTTAAAAACATACAAAATAATAGTAAAAAAAAAACATTTTATTAGGTTATTTCCAAAATCAAAAAATAAAAATAGTCAGTACCCAAGCTTCGTCGTTATCGGCATCGATCAGTAGTAAGGCAAATTATCATCATCATCATTCAATCGCAGCGTATCTTGATGATTTTTGTTACATTAAAGTAAAATAATCAGTCTTTCGCTACAGGTACTAGTCCAGGGAAAACACCCTATTAAATCAATATTTCATATCAACAGTGTCGGGAATCAAACCCGAAACTTCTCGCATGGTAGGCAAACGCGATGACCACTACACCACGAGGCCGATTTGCGAACCTCGCTTATTAAAATGCATCTCTTGTCGTTTTATATTTTTGTGCAACAATTATGGTGAAACTGTCTATTGGGTTTAGCATGCGTGTTCAATTAATATTCTGACGAAGAGGCGTTACGTCTTAAAATCGGTAGACATAGAAGAGTCGGTATGTGGTTAAATACTAATATTTAATAGCATTTAGTAAAATGTTCGACCACAAAGTTAATACTTTTATATTAATAATAAACTATTCTGAATTGGTTAAATCATGCAATGCCTTATCTTAATTTAATTTTATTTGGATACAAAGTCTAATAACAACGTAAATATTGCCTTGCATTTTTATAAAAACAATCAGTTGAATAATAAAATTGGTAAAACAGTTTTTTTTAAAGTTCATACACAATAGAGGGTCAAAATACTTTAAAATTATAACGAAATTTCATTAAAACAAGATGTTAACCACTTTTATGAATGCCGAACTTGAATCTGATGGTATTAAATACTATAATGTATGAATGGCTATTAAAATATTTGGTATTATATTGAATGGATATGATTTGATTGCATTTTATCTTATGTTTCATCAAATTATGTTATTAAATTTGATACGTTTTAAAAATTTGTTTTTAAACCGTCGTATCAGTGTGTATTAATAAAAAATATCATACTTTATGAAAAACCGGTTTAATATTATAAAAGTTCCTACCTAAGATAAGAAAAACATTTATTTTTTTAACTACTCAATTTAAAGTTATTTGAATATTTGATAACACAAAAATATCCGATGTTGCTATTTGGCATGTTCACAAATTCGTACATCAATAATTTGATAAACATCCTGGCATAAAAAAAAAAAAAAATAATCTATTATTGTTTTCAAAAACATTTTTCACTTTGTGGTATGACATTTTACACTTATTTGTTTATAAATTTGTATAAACCACTTATTTTTTTTAATTACACTTTGACCGGTTTCGAGGTTACTACCTAATCTTAGAATTTTGTACATTAATTCATTTTCTAATAATATAGCACAAATTTTACCTAACAATATTAGGCCAGCTTTTTATTCTAATGATAACATGGGTAAAATATTAACACATCGTAAAGATAAGGATGATAAATAAAATAATAAATTAAATTATAAATGAAATTGTTTAAATTGCCCAAATTTCTATATTGGAAAAACTTCACGTAAATTTAAAGTTAGAATCAAAGAACATATAAGATGTCTGAGTAATAATAATTTTAGAGAATTCGCAAATCATCTTATATCCGAAAACCATGAATTTAATCAAGAAACGTGTGTAGAAATTTTGCATGTCAATAAAAATGGTTTTCGTTTAGATAATTTAGAACGATTAGAAATTAGTAAAGCCATTAATCAAAAACTTCAAATAATAAATAATCAATTAAATTTAACTTCGAGTTCTCTTTTAAAACTATTCCCGTTATTATTTATTTTATCTTTTTTCTCTCTCTTTCTTTCAATTTTCTGTCTCTTTCATACAATATTTTATTATATAAATAGCAACGCGTGTAATTATAAGTTAGTTAAATTCCTGACGATGAGGTAGTAACCTCGAAACCGGTCGATGTGTAATTAAAAAAATTAAGTGGTTTATACAAATTTATAAACAAATAAAAGATAAATAATTATTTAGTCTACCTGTTTAACTCTCAATAACTGTGCTACAAAATTATTTTACAAGCGGTGATGTAACATTGTGAAGCTACAAGGAAAATAAGGAATATTTAAAGTTCAGACATTAAAAAAAAAACATGGAGACATATTATTTAAAAAAGGATTTTCCTTAGTTTATAAAATTAACATATAATTGCGCCCCGTTAGAGCAAAATAAATTAAAAATAATAAACACGCCAGTCATTTTACATGCGTGCATCCCCCATTACAGTCAATAACCGACTGAATCTGTTTTGTCTTCGTTGTTATGAATTCTTTGTTCATGCTCTCTCTTATACATATTTATTGCTGTATTCGCGTCACAGTCGTTCTTCTAAAATCCACTATATTTATGCAAATTTTACTTCCCAAATCTGGTGTGAAAATGTTAATTTTAATATTATGAAAAATACGATTTCATCATTCAAAAAAATAAGAGAGAAATATCAAAGATGTCTTGTCCTTCTTTGTGGTTCATTAAACCTTATAAATTGTTCAATTTATGGGCAATCAAAATGCTTCTATGTTCAACTAGCCCCACCCTACCCTACGTAATTGTAATTTACAAATACTATCGTGAAAGTAAATTGTGATTTACATTTTATTGTTTGAATGGCAAATAAATAGCAAATCAAAAAAAAATTTTTTTTTCAAAAAGTGCTTTACTTAACTGTCTACAGGCAGAACAGTAAACAGTAAATTGATCACTCAACCCGATCGATGACAGATCATTAATTATTTTAATGTCTTGACGTCAATATTTTTAATGGCTACACACCTCTATTGAGAAAATTTCTAATAAAAGTTTTTTTGCTAACTCATTTTATTATTTTTTTGCGATAAATCGATTGGAAATATTTTTACGTTGCACGGGCACAGGCAGCCACGGACAATATCCAATAATGACTGACATGACGTGAGTCGATTGCTTCTCAATGTAAGATTGAATAATCAATACAGTAGTCGTTTTACTTTTGTTAAAATTTAGATATCACTCGAATTATTTTTTTAATCAGACGTTCGGAGATTCGGGAGTCAGGCTCCACGGGGCCCGACCGCAAGAAGATAGAAAAAGTCCTATAGCTACCAGTAAACGGGGCCGGACATGGAAGCACTAGTATTTTCTTCATATTTATGTACCAGATATTTTTTTAACAGAGGAAATTGCTGAGAATATGGAAGTTACGCATTTACAGAGCTTATGATATGTATCCTCTGGGTACAGAGATCATTTTTAACATATTATCATTCACCATTCCACCTATAAGAAGTCATTTACATATTATTTATAGCATTTTTTTATTCTGTATTTAAAGATGCTTGGTGTAAATATCAGAGTAATAATTCCTAATAATAATAATAATGCATTTTTACTTTATTGTATAGGTCAATAGCGCTTAAAATTTTTGGTTTGGTTTTTGGTTTAACAACAATCGTGTATTTTTTTTATTTTTTATTTTTCCAAACATATATTTATCTAGACTTTTAATAACAAAAGTTTACTTAAAAAAATACAGCTTAAAATTAAGCTATGACATAATTTGGAAAAAATGCCCACAAAGACTTCAGCGTCTGAGCGTAGGCCATTCTTTTTTTAATGATTTAAAAGTTTATAGTATATAAATATGGTATGACATAACCATGAAGAATAAAAAAACAGTCTTACATAGTGCACGGATCCTGACATTTGTCCATCTATCGTACATAGTTTTACTACAAATTTGCCTGAGAAATCTTTTTTTGACAGCATTTAGCCTACTTTCTTCACTGTTTTTCCAAGTCCATACATCGCTCCCATACATCAGGGTTGACACTTGAATTGCGAAAAACTGCAATGAAGCTCTCAAACCTGTACGAAAGCAGTTTATTTTTTCGTTCAACTCAGTGAAGCATAATCGTATGAATTAATATATGATATTTTTATTGCATATTTTTTCAGCCGGCCCTGTGAGGAGAGTATAAAAAATGATGACATAGCAAGTGCGATGCCCGGGCGCGGACCACTCGCCCGTAAATTGATTTCCTTTGTGATCGTTTCTATTAATTTAATCGATCAACCGGCAATCGCCTATGTAAATTTCATTCACGGTTATTTCCTTGAACAAATTTTTAAATTGAAAATCTTAGTTACACAACTGTAGTCGCTAACCGCCTGTGATAGTCGGGTTGGGGTCGTCTACAATCGAGACTGCATCTAGGCAACTCTTATATTGCGATGAAATATTTTATTTTATTTTATATAAAACACACTCTTGTTTTTTTGATAAATCGTATGAAACAAAGTATTTGACAAAGTAAATTATATCTGAATTTCATTTCCAGGAGTTATTGCAACTCAATTCGGGACTTAAATATTATTGACTTTAAAAAAAAAAGCACATATTATGAAAAACAAAGAAACAAAGCAAGTTTAACCTTCATAACTAATGCAACAGTTTATGAGCCAAAAGTCTGTTCTTACACAAACAAAATAAATATATAAAATGCTTTCAAGAATGAAGAAAGTGGTAAATCTAGAACTAAGGGAAATAAAGTCGTTAAAATCATGTACTACGCAGACGATGTAACTGAGCGTCAGTGGCGATTCTCGATAATTAGAACATATCTATTTCAGTTTGTAAAAAAATACCCTGAAAAAATTGTAAAACGCATTCGTTTAAAGTCGGCTTAAATATGCAACTTTAATCTGGTCCCCATACTATGAAACACAAATCTAAAATAGAAAAAGTCCAAAATAAATTATTAAAATGTCTATCATACAGAACTGCAGTTAGCAGAACGCTGAGTCAACTTAATATCAAATATGTCAATCAAAAAATAATTATGTTTCGCAATTACATCTAGTTGTGAAATATCTTCATCAAGATTTTATTTGGAATATCTTCAGAGTCAATAAAAAGGCTATTATATTTTTATATTTAACCTTACAGTTGACTACCAGAGAGCAAGAAGTAACCATAATGGGACAACAATCAACAAAGGATAAAGTTATCATCGCCCAGACGTCAGGAGACATTCATGTAGAAACGCACAAGTTGCAATGGGCAACGCTATCCATCATAACAACAGCAATAGGGTTTGCCGATATTGGACTTGCTTGGATACGATGCAAGAAATACTACAAGAAGCAAGTCGTGGAGAAGATGCGAGCCAACGGAGCCTCATTAGGAGAAGCACCACCTTTTTCATCGCGAGAGTAACTCGCTGAAGAGGGAGTCCTGTGGGGAGCATCGAATTCAGGTCAACGACAGACCACTGCACGCGTAAGTGAGATCGATACACGCGGTGCTAGTCCCGATCCAGGCGGCTACCACTGACTTGAGTGCTGATAACGCAAATTTAATTATTCAGCAGTGCATCGCCCTGGAGGACATTACTTTCCCTCCATCGTAGTGGGAGACCAGGGAACAAAGCAATCCAGCATATATAAGGAGGAGCTGTTTCATAGACTACTACACATTTCTCCAGTACCATCTTATGTACGTTACTATGTCCGTCGTCATATTCACTAAATCTTTTACTTGTCAATTAATGTGAAATATATAATAATATCTTCGATGACATACTGACCCGTGCACATAGAAACCTTGGTTTTGTACTTCGTACATGTCAGGTATTTAAAGATATCGCGTGTATAAAAATGGTCTACTTTGCTCATGTTCGCAGTTTGCTCGAGTATGCCTCTTCTGTTTGGTCTCCACAATATGTCACACATAAAGAAAAGTTCGAGAAAATTCAATGGACATTTCTTAGACATCTTAACTGGAGATGCAGGTATACCGATCTCAATTATATGTCTTCCTGCAAAAAACACCACTTGCTTACTTTAGAAGATCGCCGTCTACTGTTGGACATGGGGGTGCTTCATGACATACTTAGTGGACGCCTTGATAGTCCGGCTCTTTTGTCGGAGCTATCATTAATTGTCCCCGGCTACCGCACCCGTCATACGTCAAGCTCTCTATTTCATCTGCCAGCAGTTCGTACGAACTATGCCCAGAACTCTCCACTTATACGTTTTGTTAGTGAATATAATTTGAACTTTCCCCTTTTTGATCCATTTAATTGTAAAAAAATAACATTTAAAATGCGCGTCTCAAAACATACTTTTTTGTCTTATACTTAGTTTCAATAATAAAGTCTTATTTTATAAGACATAACAAGAATACAAAGACAACAAAATAAAATTCTTAAACTAACATACAACCTACCCTACCTGACCTCTACGACTGAACTGTAAAAAAAACACACCAGTTTGACATAAACTACTTGACTAAAATTGAGACCTTAAAAATTGTGCACAAAATAACACTGGGAAACATACAAGACGACGACATAATATTAGTCAAAAATGCTGACATACACAAATATAACACCAGACAACAACAACACTATCCTATTGAAAAAGCAAAGACAAACACAGGACAGTTAAAAATACTACATAATGGACTTAAACACTACAAAGACCTACCTTACTACTTGAAAACTTTTACTGAAGACAAATTTAAAATCAATCTGAAAGAGCACATGACTGAACTAACTAGACTAGACGAGACATAAAATGACTAGACAATATAAAATTTCTAATGTTACCCTAACGGGTTTTTTAAAATTGTAAATAAAAAAAAATATAAAAAAAAGTGTGACAAATTAACAACAAACCATCACGCCGTTTCCATGTAGGAGTAGGTAGAAAGGGTACAACGCTATATCACTCTGTCTTTAAATACAGACCTCGCTACATTTACATTCATACATCTTATCATGCACGCACGCCGATTATTCCTTCTCTTGACATGTCAATCTTCAAATATTTGATGGACACGATCGTGTCATGTCTTTTTCGGTTTTTTGTCGTTTTCTGCATATATCAACATTCGCATCGTAGATTTTTTTAGCCGTTTTTTCGCTACCCATTCGCTCTACATATCCAAACTAACGCAGCACCCCTTTCTTGATTCTGTCAATAATGCAAGTCTCAGCTTACATAGTTTACAGATCTTGAGATTTGTGCACTTATTATACATCGTTTTACCACACGTTCGCCTAAGGGATCGCATTTCGACAGCATTCAACCTACTTTCATCATTATTTTTCCAATTCCATACTTCGCTCTCATACATTAGAGTTGGCACTATTGTTTATTTATAAACGGACATTGTCCATACATACAATTTATAGGGTTTAAATATTACAATATAAAAATACTTTAAAACATAAAAAAAAAGCATTGACAAACATAAGGGACATCGAGACAAGATCTGGACTATTTATTTAGTGCTCGTTTAAATCGTTGTAAACTTGAACCAAAAAAGTCCAGATATTGTCTTGAGTTCACAATACGACAAAGACGGGTCATTGGAGAATTAAGGCCATAGTTTGTTCTATGCTGATCGATGAACAGTATTTCATTGTTTCTCAATCTACGAGTCGGAATATTGAATTTTACTTGTTCCAGAGATGATGGAACATCGATTATACCATTAGTATGCCGAACATATATTTGGAGTCAATATTACTCGTAGTTCTACGTTTTTGTAGACTAGAAATATTGAACATTGACACTATTTCAGCATAATAATATTTATTTCTCTCTATTCAAGAGTAAAGCCAGTTTGTTATCATATATTTCATGTTGAGTCCAATAAGCGAAAAATCATGGGTTTTTTACTTAGAGGCAGCCATAGATTTAAGAACACTCGTTCAGGGTTGTTTTTCAGACACTGAACTGTATTCTTCTACGGTCTGGACACAAAACTGTATCTAACGTAATTATGGAAATTCTTTTTTCACACCCAGTTTAACGTTTTGGTGACTTAAATGCTAATGCGGTTAATGAAAAAATATCCGGAAAGCAGACGAGAAAAAAGATGTCATGGGCAGTAATGTATGGAAAACGGGCGTCATTTGTCTAAAAACGCTTAGCGCCAACCTGCCAGTTAAACTGTCTCTCCATAGCGATTTGTGAAGGTTTTTTAGTTAATCCTAACCGTTGTTGTATTGGGCTCAAGTGCTAAATTTAAGCTAGCTTTCAGTCATTGTAATCGCATTTTACTTACAAATTCCGCGTAATCTCGCGCGGAGCTTACGATTTTTTTCGCTTGTTGCGAATTAAAAGATTGGGGAGATTGTTTTAACATAAGCTTATCAAAAGATTAGGTGAAAGAAAATACAGACATGCGAAGTAAGAACTAAGGACTATGTATTTTTAAACTTACCATAAAAAAGCATAATTTAAACAAGGTTATTTAAAATATTGGTATGTAAAATAGGTTAATTAAAAATGATGTGATTTATTAATTTATGAATATACATGAGACGCGGTGCTTTTTATTTTACAGCAATACATAATTAATACAATATTGAGAATTTCATATAATGTGAAAAAGGAAAAAAAAAAGATTTGTTACATAAATACTATAACACGGCAGTTGAATATAAAAAAAACATCTTCTTCACGTGTCATGTCAGGTGCTCCCGACGTTGACGATCACTTGAGAGGAAGCTTCCCTATACTGACCAGTGCAAAACAGCTCCTCCACAGTTCTAATCCTGGTCCATGCTCGGATATTTCGAAGCCAGAAAAGCTGTTTTCTTCCGACCGCTCTACGTCCCTTGATCTTCCCCTTTATGACAAGCTGAAGTATGGCATATTTATCACCTCTCAACACATGGCCAAAATATGAAATCTTACGGAGCTTAACAGTGGTGAAAAATTCTCTATTAGTATTAGCTCTACGTAATACTTCATTGTTGGTTATCATATCAGTCCAAGATATTCTTAACATTCTACGGTGGATCCACATTTTAAATGCTTCAAGGTGGTTTAAAATATTAACTTTAAGAGTCCACGCCTCTGCACCGTACAGTAAGACAGACCATATATAACACTTGACCATTTGTTGTCCATACTAACAGACATAGTATTGTGAAAAAAAAACCTAAACAATGTGAGCATTGAAAATTTAAAAAAGAAAATATTTTTTTTCATTTTTTAAGACGTACAGCACACATGTATGTAATATAGGTAATATAAATGTACATAAATGAATTATAAACATAAATACGTAGTGTTTTAAACTGTCTAAATATTTTGATAATTATCTCTGTTTATCAAGTAAATCTTCATTGTTTATTCTGAAATGTAAAAATATTTTATAAAAAGTATGTTGTCAAGTGTCCTCGGCACATATAACCCCAGTAAAGTCACATTATTTTTATTATTTATTATGGTAGAGGTGCCACAATTCGCATCCATAGATGTGAACAAATGTTTTGCAGGCGTAATATAGGCGGAATTTGGTTTTTACTGAATAAATATCTGATCTCCAGACAGCCTTCATACCGTTGAATGTGGTTCTGTTATATACATATATTTACATATATTTAGTACATATAATGGCACAAATTAAATCATTTATTTATTTCGAAATAATTTCAATTATATTTGACCCATAATTTGATAATAAAGTAACTTCATAGTAAAGCAATTTGTATTCATAACTGTATTAATTTGAAAGCTGCTGCATGCGAGTGACAGGTGAATTTAATTATTGATTCTAAATTTATTGCAATAAGGAGGAAAAACTCTTTCACAAGGGAATATGGAAGCCTAAGCATTTACAGGGCTTAAGACCTGTCATGGAACTGGCAGAGAAAGGATGAAAGCCGAGTGAACGCGGTTGAAATGCGATCTCTTAGACGAATGTGTGGGAAATCAAGGAATGACAGGGTTACGAATGATGAAATCATGTGAGAGTGTAAATCTGAGTAAAGTTTAATTGAAAAGATTAAGAAAGGGTCTCTGAAATGGTTTAATTACGTAGAATAAATGGACGTCGAAAGAATGGCAAAACAAGTATATATGGCAAAAATGAACGGTAACCTACGACGAGGACGACTGAGGAAGACGTGGCATTATCAGATAAACCAAAATCTTTATTCTGGTCATGTCAAAAGCAGACAGAACTGAAAGGCATGTATGACAAGATGTATGAATGTGGAAGAAGCTAGGAATGTATGCCAGGATGGACGTGTGTGGCGGTCTATTCTCTCTGCCTACCCCTACGGGAAATGGCGTGCTGGTAATAGTAGGACTTGTCATTGTCTGGTTTAAGTGGCCACTTTACACACTGTAATATTCACCACTCTGCCGATATTCAAACACCCACATTTCGTCAACTCTTCCATCTGTTGAATTTTGTTAATCTTTTGTTGATCTAAATAACTCCCTAGAGAGAAAATTCAGCCTGTCTGCAAGCATTTGGACAAACTCAAAATATTGTTAAATAAATAATTATCATATTGATGACGACTATAAAATTTAAAAAATTAGTCCAGCTGGCCTGTGAAAATTTAACATTTCGGAGAAATCCATTATATTCTGAAATAATTAGAAAATTAGTAAGAGGTCATTTATTGTTCTGCTTGATAATGTGAGATAATGATTATTTTAATTTTTAACTTACGTATTGAAATATAAAATCAATTATCAAAATTATAAGCCTGCCAATGTAGGAATAAAAAATATGGACATTCAAATAAAGAATAAATAAAAAAAATACAGTATAAGTAAGTAGATTAGATATGCTGGCGGGGGAGGGGGGGTGGGGGTAAAATGGACAAATGAATTTATCTCTTTTTCTTTACAGAAGTTGTTCCAAGTGTGAGACGTCACTCCCTAGGGATGAGTGTTTCCAATTCACATCACGTTTGGTACTGGAAAACAGGAGACCGTATTAATTTCCCACCGGGACTGAGATGTACCCAAAGGTCGCTGGTAGTTGACATGCCGAACTCTTCAATGGTACAAACTTAGAAACAGGCTAACCAAATGTAGATAGATATATTCTTAGCAAATGACGCTTTATGAATTATTTATAATTTATCGATTTAACCAGTGGTAAAGTGATTAGTGCATTAGACTCACATACATATAAAGCAGGGTTAGATTTGTAACTGATGAAGGAACATCTGAAGAAAATTGTCATTTTTTTTATTATTAATGAGAATGAGCAGAAAAATAAATGGTGACCTCTGTTTTAAAATGTCGAAGACCCTTGACCTACACACGGAAGGTCTGCCACATATTGAAAAAGCGGTATTATCAAACAGTTAGTATAGGATATTTTAGTCATTAAGTAATCTTTTTTTAATGTTTTTTTTTGCATTCATGAGATATATTTCTTTACATGTCTTAAATTTTTATTTTTTTTATTTATCAATATATTTTCATAAATAATAATTATAATAATGATCATCATCAAAGTTTATTTAAAAAATAACAATTACTTTATCTACTACATACACACTTAGGTTATAGATTTCTCTGGACCATGTCTAGTCTGCCTAACTAGGTACAACCTGTTTTAAGGCAGACATTTTTATGCAAAAATAAACAATTACATTACTACCTACTAGTTAATTTATTATGCAGTTGTACAATATTAATTTATACCATTTATTATTTAAGAATGTATTTTGAGTACATTTTCCGGTTTTTCTCGACCTTAACCCAGTAACCATTTTTTTTAGAAATTTTTCAATTTGAATCTGGGTCATGGTTTTATAATGTTTGGGTAACATATTAAATACTACATTTAAAATGAAAAAATCTAATGCAAATCTGCCATCGAGTTAATGCTTTAACTGTAACTCGTCAAAAAAAGAGACTAGTTCTTGTGTCTGGAGAGTGGCTTACACTGTTAAAGTTATTTATTTGTTTGAATTTTTATAATTTGAAATATATGAGTTCATAAAAAAAAAACTTATAGAATGTTTAAAAAAAATAGAAAATAATATTACATTAATACTTATTTAAAAAGAATGCAGTTTTTACACGGGTTCAAAAAAATTATTTAAATTTACTTCGAATTTATTTATTGATATATTAGTTTTTATAATTTTTAGTTCATTGAAGAGATTATTGTAATTTTGGTCACCTTTTAAGAAAAAGCTATTTTAACCATAACTTGTGGGAAATTTAGCGATTTTAAAATTATTTTGGGATCTGAGTGACTTATTCATTTATAATTCTTTTTTTTTTTTCTTCTTAATAAATTTGGAAAATGGAATTTATTTTATAAATAGTGTCAACCTTATGAATTTTATAAAGTTTAATATTTAAAGTTTATACTGTAGTAGGTTTAACACAGACAGAAATCGAACCGTCCCGTCAACCACTACACACGAGGTAGATTTATCTCCACTCGATTTCCTTTTTTAGGATTTTTATATAAGAACAGATATCGAGTCTAAATTACCCGCTCAGGCTCCTAACTCTATTTTACAAAAATAAAAAAATTCTGTATCCAACACGGAACCGAAAATTTTAGAATAAAAGAAAATTAAGAATTGATAACGTTCATAACAATATAATCAGACTATATTACAAAATATTTCAAATGTTTTTTTTTGAAACATGCTACTAAAGGCATCATTTTATATACTTAATAAAATCAAAAATGTCTTTCGATGAAATAAAATATTAGCATAGATATAAGAATTTACAACCTGGAAAAATGGAAGGGTGTTTTGGAAAATAAAGGAATATGCTTTCCTTTGCTCGAAGATAAACACGCCTTTTCGAAAGGAATATCCTTTTTACGCCATTTTAAAAGTGCTCCATTTGACAAATTGTAATGCTTTTGCACATCAAAAGAATAATGTAATGTCTTCGCAAACAAAAATGTCAAATCAATAAATTTACGTCTCGTCCGTTTTCCAAAAGGTATTTCAAAAATTTCTACCCTTTTGTAAACAACAATATTTACCTTCGGACAAAAAGATTTTTAGCATTGCGTCTTGAAAAGGTGTATTAAAATATGTGATTGAAAATGGTAAAAAAGTATCGAAACGTGGACTTTTATCATCCAAATATGATCTGAGAAAAGAATTTTAAATGTCGCAGGAGGTGAAATAAGCACTTCACTACGTCGCGTCGGACAGTCTTTCGTTTCACACAATCTAGAAGCTAAAAATTCGAAAAGCCTCGAAACCCACTTGTGCGATGTATTTCATCCCGCTATTATAAAAAAAAGTGTTAAATACTATTATCAAAAAAAATGAAATCTTTTGTTAGTTCTCTGAAATGAACATATTGAATTCTCAAAAAAATTAAATCAACGTAGGTATACGTTTGTGTTTAAAGTATAACATATTGGAATTTTTTAGTTGATATTTATTCATGACATTATTATACACTGCTACAAACGTATCGTGCTTTGAGCCTGAAAACTGTGTAATCATTATTTTTTTAAATATCATAATTCGAGGTTTTGCGAGAAAGAAAGGTGATAAGTTGTATGGAACACTTGTTGCTCTATATTACAAAAAAAACGAATATTTGATTTTTTCGAGAATAACTTTGGAGAAGTTAACAATAAAAATAACGGTCAATAAAATGGTCAATTTTGTTTTTTTTGAAGGAGCAACTACTAAAATAGAGAATGAGTAATAATGCGCCAAGCTATAGAGGAGCCCAAACGTAGGAAAACCATTATGTGACTATTGGGTATTAAGTTAGCCAGAGTTCGCAGCAAAACAATGGGCCATACTCAAGTCGAGAAGAGCCAAATAAATATTAATTTGCATTGTAAATACTTTTAAATATGTTCCTGTATATTTATTATTGCAGGGTTATTCCAATTTATTTTAACTGAAATTACATGTGTGTGTTTATTTTTTTATTTATTGATTAATTATATTCACAATATACTTATGTTACATTTATTAAGACATAAATCTTAACTCCATGGAACCAAAGTCCTGTGTAGAGTTTGTTTATTTGTCCGTCGCATCTTCGAATCGGCGAGTCGTAGCGGCCTGAAATTTGGACACGTCATATTAGATGCGATTTCAAGGTTAACATTGCTATTTTCGAGCAAAATTTGAATCGACCTCTACTCGATAAAAACTCAAACTTTATATGGATGCCTAGTGCAACCTCGACATATTGCCCGTGATCAACTGTCATTATCAACAGTAAACATACTTTAATTCACAAATTTATCACCTTAATTGAAAAAAAATAGTATCTGAAATAAAGATTTTGATATAAGAAAAGTTTTTAAGCAACATAATACACGTTTCGGGACAATAAATGCCAAAAATTCATGTAAATCATGGGAAAATATTCTAAATCAATTACCTGTGAAAACTGTCTCCTTTAACACCTTTGACGCTCCTACTGCTGCGACCAAACATATTGCAATTCACCACGGTCAATTTTTATTTATTGTAACGTCAATATCCAAGTTTTTTTACAAACAAAGCCAAGCACAGGTACAAAAGCATCCGATCGAACCGTTATGTTTATGTTGTCAAAAAAAGACAAAGTGGCCACCAATTGGTTGCTAAACAACAAACCAACATCGCTTGCGTTCTATGAAACATAGTGATAGGGATTCTATGGAGAAGTATATATAAAAGTACAAGTAAAGTACTTATAGAAGTTCACGCATTATTACTCTGAGGTTGTTCATAACTTTCAAAGTAAAAATCATTTTTTCTGAACAAAATAAATAATTTAAACTCAAAATAAATTGATGCGAAATATTTATTTTAATTAATTGTTGGACGATTTCGCCACTGAAAAGTGAGTTTGGTTAACTTATATTTTTCGTGTTACAAAAATGACCAAGATACGCATCGATTGTTTTACAATTTTTTGGCTTTGTGGTGTAACAATCAGCACGTTTGCCTACCATGCAAGAGGTCTCGGGTTCGATTCCCGACATGGTTGATATGAAATATATATTTAGAAGGGTGTTTTCACAGTTGAATATTTCATTGTCCCTGGACTGGTACCTGAAGCGTAAGACTGATCGATCTGATCATCTTACCTTCATGTATCGAAAATAATCCATGTCTGCTGCGATGGTGTACCAATGCAGTGCCCTTGCATTATTAGGTGTGGAAAGGGAATGATGATAATGATGGTGCACAAATATAGTGCTCTATGCGCCATGAGGGGTGAAATGTAAATACTGATGAATATCATGTTGATGACACTTAACGAACTTTAAAGATTATATATATTGATGTAAAATAAGTGTTAATTATTTCATTATTATAATTGTTTGAAAGTAATAAGATATTAAAATAAAAACAATCGAGTATAATTTATGAGTTTCATATTACGACTATGCTCGAGAATATTTTTAGGTAGAGAATGTGGAAGTTTATACATTTAAAAGGCTTTTGAACTGACATTTAATGTTCTTCATATCTGTTGTTATATCGAAATTACACTTAAGGGGTGAAATCTAGCCCTTGGACTAACTCAAAATATAATCGATTAAGATGTAAAAGTTCATAATAATTTTTAATAGGCAAAATACCGTAACCGGCATAATTTTCGGAGACTTTTCGGTTCCCCGATTTTCCTCTCCGTGAGTATATAAAACCTGTAAAGTATGCAGTTACCTGTCCCTAGCCGTAGACACTCTTGGCATAATAAAACGAAAGGCCTTTTGTATCTTAATTTGGCCCTTTATTCCTATTCAGTAGTCCTTTGTTCGACCGCGAGAGCCTTTAGGGACGAGGGAGGAGGGTGGAGTTATGATGGTAAAGCTAAACCGCTACGACGAAGAAGTCTACGAAGTAAATATGTAAGATATAAACTGAGGGACAGTGAACTGCAATATTCAATTGAGAAAGGATCTTTAAAAAAATACAGCTTAAAAATAAATATGTAACTATCGAGTTCCTTATTGTATATCAAGACTTGCACAGGGACTCATTTTTTATGGCTTCAAAACTGTTCAACGTATTTTGGAGCTCTCAAAAGGCTGTGCTAAAAAAAACTTTTGGAAACAGTGCTGTAACATCATTATATTAAGCAAAAGACACAATAGGTACACTAAAAAAAAACACAAACGTACCGTATATTAATTCTTTTTCCATAATTTAAATAAATGAAAGTATATTTTAGGCCTGTTATAGCAAAATAAATTAAAAATCATAACTATGCCGTTTGCTTAACTAGCGTGCACTCTGGCGCACTGCCAATAGAGTTCAATGAGTTACCTGAAGAAATCAAGGAAATATAAAACATTGAAATATTTAAAATTAATTTGAAAAAATATGTTATTGAGAAATTTGTAACTATCGAGTTCCTTATTGTATATCAAGACTTGCGCAGGGACTCATTTTTTATGGCTTCAAAACTGTTCAACGTATTTTGGAGCTCTCAAAAGGCTGTGCTAAAAAAAACTTTTGGAAACAGTGCTGTAACATCATTATATTAAGCAAAAGACACAATAGGTACACTAAAAAAAAACACAAACGTACTGTATATTAATTCTTTTTCCATAATTTAAATAAATGAAAGTATATTTTAGGCCTGTTATAGCAAAATAAATTAAAAATCATAACTATGCCGTTTGCTTAACTAGCGTGCACTCTGGCGCACTGCCAATAGAGTTCAATGAGTTACCTGAAGAAATTAAGGAAATATAAAACATTGAAATATTTAAAATTAATTTGAAAAGATATGTTATTGAGAAATTTTTATAAAAAATTGGAATATAATAAAAAGTTTATATTAGTTCTTAAGATGTTATTAACTTTCTTAACAAAGCATAAATAAATTATTTTTAAAAAAAATAATCGACTGATTTGAACGTATGAGAAAAACACACACGACTGATGTTTTTCTTGTCTAATACACGTTACACGTAGTTATCGTGCTACTGGATGCTGTTTTTGCTACAGATTTATTATTTTATCGGAAATTGGAATCACTCTCATTAATTTCATTACTCTTTGCATAGCAAGGCTAAATTTTAATTTCAAGACTTACCAAGCCAATTAATATGGCTTGTCAGTAGAGACCTTTTTTATAAAACATGTAATTACAAACGTAATCGGTGGATATTGGTGTTCTCTTCTAATATCATATGTTCTATCAGCACGTTGGTTTTATGTTTATGTTCAACTACTATAGTGAATGCGTAAAGTGGGATTTGCATGTTAGTAAAATAAGTGTCCTGATTAAGAGACGGGCACGTCTCAAAAACATACGTTCGTAAACAAGGCTGGATTCCATTCCTAATGAAGATATCAAAGTAGAAATTTATTGCAAAAAATAGTGTAATATGGAAGTTTAGGCGATTGGGGAGCTTATGACCTGCCATTGGCTGAACATAAACAGAATGGTGAAGGTTACTTCTTCTTCTTCTTCTTCGTTTCCACATCCGCTCCTAAGTCGAGCCAGTTGCCTCCAGGAGACCCTGTCGCCTGCCAGCATTTTCATCTCTTCCCACGTTAATCCAGCGCCCCTTAATTCCTCCGAATAAAGTCGAAAGATCGTCATCAATGGCCTTCCAGGAAGGCGTGAGACCGCAGGCTAAAATAAGAGGCAACTTGGGTTTAGGTTCTCCTGAGGCATGCGCAGCACGTGTCCAAGCCAGGTCCGCATCCTCAAGACGCTCGTTATAGGAGGCTGCTGCTTCCGTTCTCGGACTTCAATGTTAGTTATAAAATCGAACATCCTTATACCTAATATTTTTCTTAGGCACTTACTCTCAAAACTCAAAAGTTTGGTGTTCTGAGCTTTGGTAAGGTGCCAAGATTCGCACCCATATAGGAGTACTGGCATTATACAAGAGTTGAATAATCGACTTTTCGTTTGTGAAGGTTATACATTTTGTAAATTGGCCACATAATCCATCCAGTGACAGTTCATAAGATCTAAAATGCCCAGACATTCATTTCTCTACTGTAGAATGTTATCGATCCTTGTTATTTTATTTTTTGAAGATTATTTTATTTTATTTTATCTTATTTTAGTTTATGTTGTTTTATTTTATTTTATTACATTTGATTATATTTTATTTTATTTTATTTTATTTTATTTTATTTTATTTTATTTTATTTTATCCTATTTTATTAAAGTTTCTTCTATTTTATTAAATTATATTCTATTCTATTCTATTCTATTATATTCTATTTTATTCTATTTTATTTTATTTTATTTTATTTTATTTAATTGTATTTTATTTTATTTTATTTTATTTTATTGTATTTTATTTATTTTTTTATTTTTTTATTTTATTTTATTTTATTTTATTTTATTTTATTTTATTTTATTTTATTTTATTTTATTTTATTTTATTTTATTTTATTTTATTTTATTTTATTTTATTTTATTTTATTTTATTTTATTTTATTTTATTTTATTTTATTTTATTTTCTTTTATTTTATTTTATTTTATTTTATCCTATTTTATTAAATTTTCTTCTATTTTATTATATTATATTCTATTCTATTCTATTCTATTCTATTCTATTCTATTTTATTCTATTTTATTTTATTTTATTTTATTTTATTTAATTGTATTTTATTTTATTTTATTTTATTTTATTTTATTTTATTTTATTTTATTTTATTTTATTTTATTTTATTTTATTTTATTTTATTTATTTTATTTTATTTTATTTTATTTTATTTTATTGTATTTTATTTTATCTTATTTTATCGTATTTTATCTTATTTTATCTTATTTTATCTTATTTTATCTTATTTTATCTTATTTTATCTTATTTTATCTTATTTTATCTTATTTTATCTTATTTTATTTTATTTTATTTTGGGAAACCAACAGTTCTACATAAATATTTATAGTAAACAGACAGATATAGTGTATAAACTCAGAACCAATAACAGATTTCCACAAAGTATACTAAGTTAGTAAAGAAAATATATTACATAGTTTACAAATACGTATAAGTTCATACATATAAAAATGTTATTTTTATGTACTCGTATATATTTTTCAAAAATCAAAGATATTTTTTAAAAAGAACAGTAAGTTATTGTTATATGTTATTATTTTAATATATTTCCCTTACAGGTGAATTACCCCTGTCTTTGCATTGCCCCCACCCAAGAATCGTCAAGATAAAGGAGTTCGGATATACTCGCCACATGAGAATAAGCATTGTTCCGTTTTACCACGAATAAAGGCTGACATTTCCAAACCCAAAACAGGGTGGAGGGTGGAGGAAGCAGCCCTTAACTAAATTCTTCATTTGCAGTTATGACCGGCTTTATAAGGAACCCGATTTCAGATGAAATTTTGGGCAGATGAAAGAATTTCACCGAAAGTATTTCAGAATCATGAACGATGGTATTCACAAGTTACGTACCACAGAAAAATACATTAAGTAGGCCGTCGTGGTGTAACGGCTAAGACATTTTACTCACGCACGGAAGATTTTGGGTTCAACTCCCATGGAGAATACGATCATTGCAATGAAAGCTAAAGTTTGTTGAAGTTGATAAAAATAATGTTCAAGTTTGTTTTAAAGCTCTGACTACTTTCGACTTTTAAGAAAATACATAAAAAAAATTCCGCTACTGCTTCCCAATTTCAAATTACAATATTAAGCGAGAAAACTTATTCATGAAAATATCGACCTACATAGTATTATAGTTTAAATTATTGCAAGATATGGCTCACCCAAATTGAATTAAACTCTTCACGGAAGGAATATAATTCCTACCCTTGTTGATTCTAGAAATACAATGTAAGTCAATTTATTGGAGGTTTAAACATTAATTTTATGAATAAATACTATTTACAAATTAGTTAAACTACATGAACGAAATTTGATCATTGTCTAATTTTTTTACAATATTATGTTTAAAAGGTCTAAGATTCCATTTGTCCAAGCGCTCTGTAGCGGCAAGACA
>NW_028280651.1:0-48440 GCF_059751315.1 Micrasema longulum | reverse complement strand
CTGTAGTTCAATCACAAACAACTATCGACGTGCTTAAAAACATTCTAAGCATTTAAGCGATCACAATAAACAATAATGAACATGCTTAAGTTATCGCAGTCATAAGTCAACGCGTGTAACGGATGTATTTAATTTTCCTCGTAAATAAACACAGTTCATTGGCAAAAAAACCGGCGTTTACTATAAAAAATAATACAATATATTGCATTTGCAAAAAAGTAAGGAGTATCTAGTACAAAAAAAGTGAAAATTAAATTACAATTACTATGGCGACTGCTTTTCTTGACATTTGCTTGCCAACCGCCGGCTCAACGCAACAAATAGCATGATATTATTAAATTAATTAATTCATGAAAATTGCAGTTTTGGAATATTTTCCATATTTACACCGGTGAAATTCAAATATGTGATTGCGCAGCAGGATTATACGTCGCGAAACGTAAATATTTTGACATTTAATATTAGATGTTCACGGATGTTCCATTGTGCTCGCGAATACGATAAACACCATAGTGAGAAATTGTTATCACGCCGCTTATTAGCACGACGATATATATTTGTGATTGAGCTACTGGGGTGCCATTATAAATCTTCTCTATCGCCTAGAGATTGATTAATTTGAGGAATTTTATAATTTTAAAGTGACGAGACTTTGCTTCACATAATGGCCACACTGATGATGATTAAACGTCAAATAGTATTTAAAACTATAAAAAATATAAGACAGACATTTTTCTGAAAAATCGGGCGTTTTGGGGACCCTGGACTGACATCCCTTCATTTTAAATTGTCAACCCTAATATTTTTATTTTTTATTTATTAATTTACTTATTATTACACATTACTTGAGACCTAAGTCCCAACTCCATGGGACTAAAAGTCCTGTGCAGCGTTGCCAGATCTACCGATTTTGGGAGCAATCTACCGATCTACCGAATTCGATTAAAATTCTACCGATTTTTATACATTTCCTTGTTTTTTCCACAGAACAAAATTTCAATGCAAATAAAACGAATTCATATTATAATAATTTATTGCTTGTTTGCTCACTTCGATTGCCATCAGTTGCTTATTTAAAAAAACTGCTTATCTATCGTACATAAGTATACAATGAATGATATATTAATTATGGAATTGGCTAGTATTGTTGAATATAATATGGTACAATAAATCATGGCATAGAATTTCATGACATTATTGAAAAATGTATATATGTCTATTTTATGAAGTGAAATGTAGAGGGATCACTTTTCGTATTCAAAATAATATAAATGGTTTTATCTTCAGTTAAATATCCATTTAAATTTAGTTGATCATTGTTTTAATAATTTGTTCAGTACTTCAGCAGTAAGCAGTTTTTATTAAGTTTTAAGTTGCACTGAAATAACTTAAAAACGTTAATTATTTCTTTGTTTGACTATAAAAATACTATATATTTTGATAAAATTGTGTCATTCATTCAATAAAATAATAAAATGATTTTTAATCTATGTATTATATTATTATTTTTTATAAGAACCAACTCAAATATTCCTTTTCTTAAATGAATATTTGAGTATTGAAATAAAATATTGTAATTTACATTTTTTTATAAGAAAAAGAAGACATTATAAATCACTATATTTTTGTGATTCACTTATTGCAGTCCTTTTGGTTTTCAATTGTTCATTTCTTAGGCAAAACGGCGCTTTAATTTCGAGCAACTGTCAAATTTATTTTTGCCCTCCTCCTCCCCTCCTACCCCCTCTCCAGAATCTACCGAAATCTACCGATTTATTTTTCTGAATCTACCTTCTTTCGCTTGATCGGGTCTGGCAAGCTGGTCCTGTGTTGAATTGGGACGAGCAGTTAGCTGACACAGACACATGAGTATATCATCACAAATATTTTATAGGATCAGAAACACAACAATAATAATAACAATAAAAAACAAATGCATGGCACATCAATATGGTAAATAGTAATCTCAAACATTGGGAAAATCCAGTCCGTAACTCTTCCAGTGGCGTCTTTGGTATCAAATTTCTAGTGAAGCTCAGATTTTAAGGATAAGTAGATACCTATAGTAAATAACACAGTGCGTACCGTGTTTGTAGGCATCTTTGAGCATTTTTATATTGGTTGCTAGTTTTTTATCTTCATAATGTCTTTTTATAACTCGAATTAAAATACATTTTAGGTACTGGTGAACAGCACTGATTTCTTAGTGAGGCTCAGCCTCAGTTGCTTCATATGCTCCTTCGTCTCTGAACTCTTCTCTTAAAAATAGTTTTTTTCCTCGAGAGCTAATAATATACTCATACTTGCCTCTTTCAGGGTCCATAGATATGGAAATGATTACGAGAAGATGGCAGACATTTTTGCTAAGTCCACCATTTAGAGTTAAATAGACATCAAAATAGAATTAAGAATAGTCCGGAAACCGCATACGAGCATCAAACAGAAGGCGACTAAACTACTCTTAAAGTAGTTTTACGTGTTGACCCATTAGTTAGACGTCGCTCAGTACGCAACTCCTGATTTGAATTCAACTATGTTGAGTTGTGTCCTTTTAAAGTGTAGAAATACTGCTAGGATCTTAAAGAAACGGGATGCAATCACATTTCATGTGTAATTAGCAAATGAATGTGTATGTAACAAATGCATTACTTGAAAATTGAATTATTTTTCCATCTGCCAGATTGTCGAAGATAACAAAATGGAAATTTCGTTACTGTTGCCAGGGTAGTAAATTTTTTACCGTACTTTGCTCATCTAACGAGAGAACTAATGAAAATTGGACCTCGGATTAAACAACTCTGTGGTGGACGTTTAGCCGACATTATCTTCAAAAAATCAAATATTATTTGACATTATATAAAAATAACTGTTTCATGTCAAATAAAATTTGTTTTATATTTTAAGTTCAAAGTTCATTAATTCAATTGCTCTTATTAAATGACCCTTTACTTATCTACTCTGTTGTGTCAATCAACGGTTCCACGTACACAATAAAATTTTAGAGAAATTGACAGATCGCTTTTTTTCCCATCGTGCAACAAGTTTGTCCAAGTGGGGGAATTATTGGACACAGTTCGATGTATTCAAATATGATTCTACGCTCCTTCTGGACTATTCTTAATTCTATGATCAAAAGACCCTATTTTATTGTAAGCATTTGCAGGTAGTATTTATTGTATACAGAAGTACATGTTAGTATTAATGTAGAAAAAGTTTGCTTGCGTAAACATGTGTTGTATAAATAAATACGTATTATTGAATGTACTCAACTTAAATGTTAGATGAAAAATATATAGATTGTTTTGTTACAATGTGGTTTTATTTCACTTTTCTTTCCATCAGCAGGCGCCTCCAGGAAACCCTATCGCTGGCCAGCAATCACGCCTCCTTCCACGTCAATCCCGCATCAATTAGTTTCGCCGAAAGATCGCCATCCATGGCCTTTTCCAAGACAAACAAAAACGATTTTCTACGAGTACCTTAGCCTTGTACATGACACTACAAATACAGGGGTCCAAATATATATAAAAAAAAAAAAAAATAATAATATTATTACTATGGATTACTTATATAGCACCATTTTCGTAATATAATACCTCAAGGGCGCTTTACACAGTGATTCTAAGGTTAAAAAAAAATTTATTGAAGCTTTTAAATTTGTAATTTAATTAAAACAATTTATTTCGTTGACACATGCTACAGATTTATTCAAATGATTTAGAGAACAAGTGGGTTTTAAGTTTTTTCTCACCTCTTTTCACCTCTGCTGGGAGAGCATTCCATGTCATAGGGCCTGCGACCGCAAATGTGCGTTCACTAAATTTAGTGCGCTGTTTGCGTAGAGGTATAATAACTTTTCCTCTCGCCGTAGACGTAGCTGATCTAAGCGCAAGACGCCTGTCAGCTAGTTCATCTGGAATGCATAGCTCCCTTAGATATTCCGGAGCAGAGTTGTGCAGTGACTTATAGATAAGCCAACAGTGTTTGTATTCGACCCTCTGTGGAAAACATAGCCAGTGTAGTTCCCGAAGTAGTGGAGTGATATGACTGAACTTAGAGATTCCGAAAATAAGTCTCGCTGCGGCATTCAATACAGATTGTAGGTGAGTCTTACGTTAGTTCATTAGCTTGTTAGTAAACCGGAAGTAACAAGTCCAATCGGGAGAAATGCTAATTGCCTAAATAACATAGCCAAAATTGTTTTATGACAATTTTTTTGTAGAGTACACAGCTAAAACTTGTATATCGACAGCTTTACAAAAGAGTTCAAAAGATAATATTCAACTATCCTATTTAAAAAATAATAGCCTAGTAGATCTATTGATCTGATCTGTGTCCAGGCGAATGAGGAATGTTCCGAGTGTGAAATAGATCCAGAACCCTGGACAGGCGCTTTCGACTCTATAGTTATTCAACTCTAAATCGAGCGGAGATAAGTACGCCTCGTAGGGTAGTGTTTGGCGTTTTTGAAAGATTACAACGCTCGAGGTCCTAGGTTCAATTCCTGGAAGGTGGGTGTGAAATATTGATTTCAAAGGTGGTTCTACACTGCAATACTTCATTGGCACCTGAAGCATAAGACTGATCACCTTATTTTCCATGTAGCAAAAATGATCAAGACACGCTGCAATGAGGAATTTCAGACTTTTTTAATGTTTTGTATTTCTGAAATAACTCCGCGTGTGACGTTAGAGGTTGTTCTCTGTTAGTTCTTCCCATCGGTTCGTTTACGGTAAGCTAACCGGATATCCTTCCCAACTCTCGCATCATCGGTTGGTTCATATGAACCAGTGACGTCAATCAAAGTAATGCGTTTTTATTAAAATATCTTGTATTATTTTTTTTGTACATTTTCAAGAAACTTTGCAGTACAATTTAATGCTCTAATTTTTACCGCGTGCAAGAAAACATTTTTGTATCCAATTTCCTGTAGGGTTGGAGTTCCTCATTCCAGTACCAATTCAGCGCCCTATGCGCCACTGGGAGAATATATCCCCATGACTCTGTAAAATTTTTAGTCAAGAACTAGATTTAACTGTCAAATAAATTGGTCGAAGAAGTACAAAAATTTATGTGTTTTGAGGCATCCCCTAGAAGGATCTCGCCCACATCAACAAAAGAAATATTACTCAAAAGGGTCAATAACAGGTCACAAGCCTTGTAAAAGTGTAGACTTCTACTTTTTTATGAAAGCGCTCATAGTGTTATAGCTAAGGTGCTTGCCTAGCACACAGAGGAAGTGTGAGATGTGATTTTTCTCAAGCTTGGGGGGTTCAGCGTGCTGCCAGGGTTTTCGAAAATACCCGCAAACTGAGAACTCTTTACAACTCCCTAGTGCGAAGTAGACTCGAGAGTGGCTCGATGATTTGGGGGCCACATGAACTGAAGTACTCTCTTATGATAGAGAAAATACAAAATAAGTTTCTGAGATATCTCTACATGAGAGTGCGGGTATTATCCTCGGCTCTACCCGGCCGAGTTTCTCCAGGGCATGCTCGGCTACAACAGTTTAGAAACTAGAAGGAATGTGTATTTGACTACACATTTTTATCCATTGTTACGCGGTATGATCGATAATTCTGAGAATATGATGAGCATTGGTTTGTATGTTCCTGATAATTACCTAAGACTGCGTCAGCATAGATTGTTTCATATTCCGATATACAGGATCAACCTACCGAGAAGGGCTACCGCTACGCTGAACAACATCGCTCTGGATGTTGATCTGTTCCATGTATCCGAAGGGGTTTTCCGGAGCAGGATTCTCCTACTACATGAGTCTCTTTCGTGTATTTTTTTGTTTTTATAATATGTACGTATTGAATGTATGTTTGTAATGTATATGTTATATTTTAAAAAATGAATTGAATTGAATCTAAGCGATTCACCACTGTGATTGGGCCTCCTGGCCTGTTGTAAAACAAAAAAATCCCTATTATATTTACCTAAATATGTATTTTGAAATTTTTGGGACCATTTTCTGTCTTTAATTAATTGTGTTGAAAACGGGAAACAAATTGTGGTAAAGCAGAAGGGCACATAGTAATAAAATGTGATATTTGCAGTCAAAAATTAGAATATTTAATATCAAAGGAAAAAATTATATAGGTTAAAAAAAGATACACAGTTTCATTCATAATTTATTTTTGAATACATTATTCTTTTTGCTCTCACATTAAGTTAATTGTCGATTAGCAAGTTTTAGCCATGCGCGCTTCAATTTTAAAGCTATTCTAGACATAACAACATGAAGAGCTATCGAGACTCTTACGAAAATTAAGTTTTCGTAAAAAAAATACGCGACAATTATTCGAGATATTCTACGATTAGAAGTTAACCTGGTGATTATAGTAAGATATAAAAATATGGTTATAATGACTTTACGGAAAATGTTTATCTGTCTGTGGTCAAAAGATAAAAATAGTCGTACAAATTTAACATTCTGTAGTCTTAACGCAGAAGTCGGCCATATCAAATTAATTAAGTACAGTTCTTGCAAAGTGACTACCTATATTTTACTCGAGTAACATGTAGAGGGTAGCCGTCCCTGGGTACACATTGTGGACGCCGGTATATATTTTTTTAAATGATTTCTTTACACTGGCAATATGTTTAGGCAACTCTAGTGTATTCTTTTATGCAAGATTTGAACGGATATTGTTTCTGTCAAAAATCCTCCATTGCGAATTACTCAGAATGGCGTCCAATTATACTGCTTTTTTTATTGAAAATTTCACTGTTACACTCTTTGTAGAGTTATTTATGTAATTAATAAATACAATAATTATATAATCACATTTTTTAATTTTGAAAATGTATTTTTAAAAAAGTTAGGTTAATTTTTACCTCACATCAACCTGTAACATTTAAAAAGAAAAAATAATAAGTTATTCTGGTGGCCGGGTTTGTCTCAGATCTCGAGAGTTAAAAGGAAAAAGAAAACAGTTAAAAAAAGGGTTGTTCAATTTTGCTTCTTTATAATAAAACGTTGAAGATACACAGTAAATTTAAGTTATTTTTAATATAATTTAATTGGGTTTTGTTCTTGTACACTACACGTTTTATTACATTGTGTATTTAAAGACAATTACATAAAACAAAGAATCGTGGATTAATGGTGGAAATGAGTGCTAATTTTATTTTATTTCATTAGCAAGCGAAACATATTAGATAAGTAGATTAAATGCTAATGGTAATATTTCACATTCGCATACTGCTAATACTTTCACATTTGCATTATTGATAACTACGCTAACTATATCGATAATTATTCCATCGCTATCAGGCCACAGGCATTTTTCAAGTAGACACTCGATGAAAATGTCTATTAGTCTGTATAATTAAGCAGTAAAAAAACGTTATTTTAAAACAAAGGTCTACGACTTCAGAACTTTTACGTTGCGACCACAGAATTGACACGTTCAAAGGAAAAATATTTTTAAACATAGTGCCGAAAAATGCATATTTTTCAGCAATTTTGATAGAATTTGGTCAGAAAGAAAGGGTAATTTTGGGCCCACCCTTCAATAAAAATAATTTATTCATTAATGGAGGAGGTACTCGTAAGCAAAACACAAGTTGACATTACGCCTATCTCAAAAGTCTATTTTAGATGATCAGTATTTGAAAATTATAATAGTCTATGATAGACTACTTTGCGAGGCATCAGGTTCTCCAGTCCTGGACTTGCCGACGACAGTTTGCGTCTGAACTGTGCGATGCAGACTCGAGAGAGAGCCGGTTTGTTGACGCCACATGTTACAACTAGATAGTGAACTTGGAATGACAAAAAATGGACTAAAATTCGACCTTAATCTGACCAATGGTAATCGGCTTAACATTTCCACATGCAAAATGTACACAAACATTCGCATAATAAATTTGGGCTCGTCAGACTCTAGCGATGAAGGGAACATTTTACTCAATTATTTAAGGGTGGGTCCGTAAATTATATATTTTCGCCTATCCCATTACATTACGTCACTATATAGAAAAAACAAAAGGTGCACAAGCCACTCGGTATGCAGTTAAACAAATTTGAGTGGAATATGTCATTGGGTAATCCGATAGATAAAAATCTCGTTCAACAATCTAGGTAAGACACGAGTGAAAGGAAAATGCATATTTTATAATTTTTAATCAATTTTTCTTTGCACGTCACTCTACAATTAAAAGTTCATTCATAGTTTTATAACCTACGCATTATTTTACGTAAATTAAAATACAAATTAGATTATACTTAGGACTATACTTAAATTCTCTAATGAATGTGTTGTGTTGCGTGGATTTGTATTGTTATTATTACACTCTCCTGGTCGTCCGTCCAATGTGGTGTTATTTTTCCAAATATAACTTGATTTCGTATCCATTTTAACTGCCGTTGAGAAAATGCACACAATGAATATGTTCAAACAGCTCATGATGATATTAACTGAAAAAGAAAAGAAATAAACGTGTTAAAGAATTTGGATTCGAGCATTTACGCAAATTGAAAATAGTATTTAATGTAGTCGGGAGAATTCCAGTTTAATAAGGAAGTTATTGTTTAATTTGATTATTTATTATTTATTTGTAAATTGTAGCTCAGAAACCAGTCAATAATTAAATAAAGCGTTTTTTTCAATTATAAAATAATTATTATAGTCCTTAAAATATAGCTCGATTAGAATGACAGCTGTCAAACTAACTTCATTAGTGATGGGAAATTACTGATCACTGATCAAATCGATTTTATCAGTTATTTCATTCAATCAAGAAACTCTGTTTCCGAAAATTGATTTAAAAAATGCAAAAACAAGCCTATTATAGTGTGATTAACACAATTATTCACCAAAAAATGAGACATTCATACTTTTTTATGAACAACATCAAATGAATTTTTTTTTAATCAATTTACAATGATCAAATTGTCCCGTCTCTAAAGTTTTTGCAAAATTATGTAACCTTGTAAGAACGTCGTTAATAATTAGGTTTATTTTAGTTTTAAAGCTAATTGTATGTATTAATGTTGATTTATGTTTCAAGCATTGTATAAAAAAAAAAATTAACACGCCAGATACAAATGGTTTTTTCGTGCGTCAATATAAACAACTCCTTTGACGTTACTACAAAGTTATGTCGTCACTTTTTCTGACAACTGTCATTCTAATCATGTTACATTTTAAGGACTATAATTATTACAGTAAAACCTCGTTTTTACGTTCCTCATTTACGTTTTCCCGCATTTTACAATGAAATATTTAGGTCCCATTTTTATCCATACATTCTCATTCAATATTCCCCCCAATTAACGTTTTTTACGTTTTTCATATCCCCGGTTTTACGTCGAAATTTTTCCATAACTCATTCGATCTGTCAAAAGACGAGCCGAGCGTCGCCGCGTGAATGGAAAATAAAATCGAGGTAAATAAAAAAATGTGTAAATTATTGTCTCAAACTACGTTCAAAGTAGCTGCAGTGTAATTGACCATTTTGTTTAAGTGTCTAGTTTTGACATTTTACTAAATCGTGACATGCAGTTGTCGCATGTTTAGGAAGAATAAAGTCTTTACATATATAAATTACGATGCAGAAAGTTAAAAAAAATGGCAATATAAATATTATTTGATGTTATACACACATAATGTGAAAAGGAGATAGTTTAAACAGTTATCATAAAAGTGTGAAACAGTCCGCGATGTATATTATGACAGTTGAAATATTGTGGTGCCATACTAAAAAAAGTAGTACCATATAAATCAATTTTCCCAATATTTAGGGAAAAATTTGTTGTATGCATTTTGTGCAAATTCAAATTTTTGTTTTCGTGTTTTAAAGGTTAAGTACCCAGATAAAATTATTTAAACATTTTTTTTTCAATAAAAAAGAACATATTGTAGTATTGCTTGAAAAATTACAAATTATTTTCTATTAAATCATTGGTAAATATGAATAATCCCCAATCATGACAGATCTTATAATTTTTCTCCAGTATATGTAGTAGTATAGTCTTGTACAATAATTATATTTTAATGAAATTTAATTTTTTCCATGCATTTTTCATTTCCTCACTTTAAAGTTTTCCTCAGTTTTACACTTTTTTTGTTGCTCCCTTGAAAAACGTAAAACAGGGGTTTTACTGTATTTGTTATAAATCACCGTCACCATTTGTATTTTCCTCACAATATAAATATAGTGCGCTCATTTCCCCATACAAAAAAAGGATGCTATATTTTACATCTTAAACCCAATTGCGGTTATTTTCTACAGTCCTTAAAATATAGCTTGTTTAGAATGACAGTTGTCAGCAAAAGTGACGAAATAACTCTGTAGTAACGTCAAAGGAGTTATTTATATTGACACACGAAAAATCATTTGTATCTGGCGTGTTCATTTATATTTTTATTACAATGCTCGACATATAAATCAACATAATTATATAAAATCAGTTTTAAAACTAAAATTAACATAATTACTAGCGACGTTCTTACAAGGTTAAATCATTTTGCAAAAATGTTAAGAGATGGGGCAAATTGATCAATGTAAGTCGATCGAATAAAAAAATAATTCATTTGATGTTGTTCATGAAAAAAAATATAAATGTCTTATTTTTGGTGCATAAAATATAAAAGCAAAAAATGTAAAAGTATAAAATGTCTTAAACACAATATAGTGGGCTTGTTTTTGCGTTTTTATATCAATTTTCGGAAACAGAGTTGAAACTCTCATGAATGTTTGCATGAAAAAACTGATAAAATCTATATTCAGTGATCAGTAATTTCCCATCACTAGTCACATTAGTTTGGCAGCTGTCATTTTAATTGAGCTATATTTTCAGGACTCATAACTCATAAATTTGGTATAAAGTTTCGCCTAGGTAATTATGCCTACCATTAGGTAGAATACGGGTCCATTTTTATTCTGCCACTATGCCTGGGCGTAACTTTATACCAGG
Organism: Micrasema longulum; assembly: GCF_059751315.1. Taxonomy (NCBI): domain Eukaryota; kingdom Metazoa; phylum Arthropoda; class Insecta; order Trichoptera; family Brachycentridae; genus Micrasema; species Micrasema longulum. The sequence goes on along the minus strand of NW_028280651.1, from coordinate 37,507 downwards.
TTTATAAGGAAGATTACAAATAATAATTCGAAAATACTATTTTTAATATTATTTTTTAAGGACTATTTTCCTTTGAAAGGATACGGTTGACATTTGAGAATTTCATAGATATTCTGTAAACTTGATAATCTAACTCAATTCACCATAAGTCCAATAGTTTTGAGATACAAATATAATTTACTAATTTGTTGGGAAAAAATGTGGATTATTTGCACATTCTAAGCAAAAATAGGCTGGGATTGAAGGGTATGATAATGCTTCATGTTGGTTATTTGCAGAGAATTGCGGTTATTTGTTATTATGGATAGATATTAGATATTGTTAGAGGCTAAGAACAAGCAAAAGGAAGACAATTATAAATGGATTATTAATATATTACAACAGAGATGAAGAACATTTAAGAGAAGGTAATATGGAAGTCTAAGCATCTACAGGGCTTATGACCTGTCAATGGCTGGTTTAAGTGGCCACTTTACACACTGTGTAACATTCACCATTCTGCCTATATTTGAACATCCATATTCCTTCAATTCTTTCATCTGTCGATGTTTGTGAAGTTAAAGAGCTGAAACCTTTATTTATGCGGGTGAGATTCATCTAATTACATACTAGGCAACGCCTGAAAATATTATTTTTTCAATTTTTATACTTCTTCATGGACCAGGTAATTTATCAACAATATTTTGAGTTTGTCCAAATTTTTGTAGACAAGGACTGGATTCAACTCCCTGGGGAGCTTTGAAAGAAAAGGTGAGTCCTGTATAGAAAAAAATAATTTAAAAAAATAATAAAAATATAATATTGTATGTAAATAATAAATAAATAAATAAATAAAAAAAAAATTTAAAAAAAGAACTATTGACGTCGATCAAAGTAGTGCGTTTTTATTGAAATATTTTTTTGTACATTTTCAAGAAATTTTGCCATACAATTTAATGCTCTAATTTTTACCGCGCGCAAGAAAATATTTTTTATATCCAATTTCCCGTGGGGATAATGTTCCTCATTGTTGAGTCCACGCTGAAACTTGAAGGCTCGTTCGAAATTCGTTTCATCGACCTTTAGCTCGCAATAAATGAGTGAAACACTGGATTTTGCGCGTAGAGCAATGTAAACACATGTTATTAATTACGTAATTACACTATTTTTTTATGGCTTTAAAACCGCATAACTTCAAAATTGCACAAAAAGAGGTTTTAAAATAAAGAATTAATTACTGGCGCGGTGACAGAATACGAAACATTGTTTATATCCAAAAGAGTTGGCGGCCTCCGTGGTGTAGCGGTCGAGACGCTTGACTCACATACGGAAGGTTCAGGGTTCGATTCCCGGTGAGAACACAAAAATTACATATGATTTTTCTCAAGCCTGGGTGTTCTGTGATGTAATTCACCACTGTAATTGGGCGCCCTGGCCTGTTGTGATGCAAAAAAAATAAAAAAATAGTAGCATTTCATTTAATTACTTAAAGGAAAGAGTCGGATTTTTTATTCTCTTTATGTATATTTAAAACAAGATGGAAAATGTAAACAATGCATTTAGAAACTATGGATACAATTGGTTTTGTATAAAGTGAATTCGGGACTGGAAGATAAAAGACACATGCGGAAATACAATTATTTGGGGATAATAGACGGGGGTGTTTACTATATTATTAGGATTTCTCCGTCATACACTTAAACAGATTGGTTTATGCAAGTCGAACATTTGCCCGGGTGCAAGCAGCTTTAGTAGTGAAGAACAGTGAGGTGGGGTTAGATTAGGTTAGGTTAGGTTAGGTGGAAATAGGCCCTAGTTACCCCAACCGCCCAGCAAGCAGTAACAGTATAAGTTTCTGTAAAGTAAAATCTGGCAGTACCTTATAATGAGCTGTGTTTTGCAGTACATTATATATTTATAGAATATTTTCATCTCCATTTCATACTTAAATACACTGAAATAAAGAAAAATATATAATAAATAAAGCGTTGCATAATATTTATACCACACACACTGTCTATTAGATTGGAAAGCCGTAGCTCGTCTGCAAAAATTTAACAGCATTAAAAAAATCAGCCTATAGTCCTGAAAATATAGCTTGATTAGATTGACAGCTGTCAGCAAAAGTGAGGACGTAACTTTGTAGTAACATCTAAAGAGTGATTTATATTGACACGCGAAAATTCATTCATATCTGGCGTGTTAATTTATATTTTTAATACAATGCTTGACATATAAATCAACATAATTATCTAAATAAAACTAAAATAAACCTAATTATTAACGACGTTCTTACAAGGTTACATCATTTTGCAAAAATGTTAGAGATGAGACAAATTGATCAACATAAATTGATTGAATAAAAAATAATTCATTTGTTGTTATTCATGAAAAAAAGTATTCAATGTCTAATTTCTTAGTAAATAGTAGCCTTCAACACACTATGATAGTCTTGTTTTTGCGTTTTTATATCAATTTTCGGAAACAGAATTTCATGTTTTCATGAAAAAACCGATAAAATCGATTTGATCGGTACACGATCAGTGATCAATAATTTCCCATCACTAGTGACATTAGTTTGACAGCTGTCATTTTAATCAAGCTATATTTTAAGGACTAAAGCTCTGGCCAAATTATTTTTTTTAAAACTACGCCTCATTGTAGCACGAAATATATGGCCAAGAACATCATCCGAGTCCTTATCGTGCACACATTTCATAGAAAATATGATTGATTTTGTTTTGAAACAAACGCATAGTTTTTAGACATCCGATTTTTTCCTAACTCATTTGAATTGACTAAAATAATAAATCTAATCTAGTGGTCAGCGCGTTTGCCTAACATGTAAAAGGTCTCGGGTTTGATTCCCAAAGTAATTATGGTATGTATACAAAGACACGAGTGGTACAGGATTCTATCCTTTTTGTCTACCCCTACGGGAGAAATGGCGTGATGCACATTTAGTTTTAAGTGTCAACATCAACCCTGATGAAGGACACTATAATGAAGCATCGGAAGAGTGCGTACGACACACGGCATAATACCCCGGAAATTATCACTAAGCATCTGAATGGCCGTGAAAATCTAAGAAATTTAATCAATGGCGTGATTGCTTGTTTACATTTCCTCAATAAAGAAATGACTTGTAAAGGCTAAGATGCTCGCCTCGCACACAAAAGGTCCCGAGTTCGATCCCCGTTGAGATCACAAAAATTAAATGTGATTTTTCTTAAACCTGGAGCTCAATCACAGATGGCTATCGACATGCTAAAAAACGTGCTAAGTATTTGAGCGATCACCACGAACAACCATGAACACGCTGAAGTTAAAGCGGTCGCGTTGCAAAACGCCATAGATAAGTTCCGTATCCGTAGTCCGTGGTCAAACGTCAAATCAAAAAAGTCAACACGCGTGTAATCTCGTGCCGGTTTGTTATTTCGTTTTCAAGTTACAAACAATTACTATGGCGACTGCTTTTCTTAACATTTGGCTTGCCGACCGCCGGCTAAATGCAATACGGCACTCGAGAAAAATTGAAAGAAGGCGTGTGCGAGATTCAACCAATCCTCTTGAACTGACCGAAGTTGAATTTCGTTTTGCAACGCGACCGCTTTAACTTCAGCGTGTTCATGATTGTTCGTGGTGATCGCTCAAATACTTAGCACGTTTTTTAGCATGTCGATAGCCATCTGTGATTGAGCTCCTGGGTGTTCTGTGGTATAATTGAGCTTTCTAGAATGTTGTGTTGCAAAAAACAAAAAAAATCATCTGAGACTTGTAAAATATGAATGTTCAAACATGGTGAATTGTTTGATGAGCCATCTTTTCTATCAGTCAATGACAGGTCATAAGTCCTATAAATGCCTAGAGTTCTGTATTACCTTCTTAAAAACTTTTATATCTAAGAGGTGGAATCCAGTCCTTGTCTACAAACATTTCGACATACTCTAAATAATGCTATTTTTTTATTTTTTATATTTGAGGCTTTAATACTGGAAACCTATTTGGACTATATAGATAAGAGCCAATTGTGTGAAAAACAGTTTTGCTATAGTTAACAATCCAATAGACAATATGTTTTGGCTGACATGCAAAGGCCTTCAAACATTTAATTTATAAAAAATATTACAAAGCTTGTGAATAAAAAATAAAAGCATAATGTAAAAAAAATCGTGTGTTAATTAAAACAAAACTCAGGTGTAAGCGAAATTATTAATTTTATATTAAAATTACACAAAATAATTATAGAAATTGGGAAATATTTGAAGGCCTGTGCATAAAAAATAAACACATTTCGTTACTTATTCACTGTGATATGGCAAAATATTATAAATAATTTATACATTACAAATTATTGTATTTAGAGTTCATTAATATTCGCCGCTTGTGAGATGAGGCCTGTAATTCGTTTCCTTAGCGAAGAACATTAAACCAGTCCACATTCGCCGACAGATCTGTGAGGTGGACGGAGAACACGTGACAATGATGGTAAGGAGACGGGCGAGACAGTTTAATGAGGGCCGTGATAATGTGCACGGCGACAAATGAAGCGGGCAACCCCTTTTATGAAGAGAAAATACAAAAGCTTGTGCCGCTCTGACGAGTGTCTACAAAACGGTGGGAGTATGTAGAAAAATAGTTGAGGATCTAAAGATTTTTTGCATTAATTTTTTTTTCTAAATATATGTACTTATAATAGTAAAAATACGTACACAGTTTTATTACTTTTATTTATAATTTTTACCAGTGACCGGGTTTCGTCGTGACCGACATCATCAGACTGGTGGTAGACTAAATTATGAGAATAAAAGACTTGAAATTGAAATAATTTAAGTGTAAAGTAAGAACAATTGGACGTAGTTATGCAGAAAGCAGCCAGCCATAGAAAAGTGAAACTGAGATAATAGCACATTTGTGAAAAGGGTGAATAATAAATATCTACACAACAGTTGGAATGTTTTTGACTTTGAAAAATGATAAACAATTTATACATTAGTTTTTTTATGTTTCAAACAAGTATCTAAATACGTATTAGACCAGTTTTAGTAGTAGTTTTAAAATACCGTAAGATTTTTCTAGAACTGTAGGTGTTTTCTGCAAATCGAGAAATGCCGTTTTTGAGATCGACACTATTTTTAGAAAGTTTTTTTAATGAAAGTGTGGCCTGGGTGTTTATGGCAAAACATAGAATTGATCTTACTGCACCCGATAACACCAATATCTCATTTTTTCAAAATTGTCGACTGGCTGCCTTCTCCATAACAGCGTTTAATTGTATGAATTAAAATTGTGTTCAAATGTATTTAAATTTTATGAAAATGTATTTTTATTATTAAAATTAAAATGCAGATCCACTAAGTAATGTCAGTAGAAAACTCGAGCTACTTAATAATATGTACCTCGTAGATAAATGTTTTTTTTTTTTTTCATTTATCCAAAATGTAAAAAAAATCAAGATATCCAATAAAGTTGATATGCCTTATTTAAATAAACAATAAGGGAAATTGCAATTAAGGATAGTTTTTTTTTCAAAACGTGATATTTACCACGATGGGGATTTGGTATTTGTAAAAAAAATAAATTTAAAGCCAGTATCGAGACTCATTGATTACCTGAAAAAAAAACCCAATAAAACACGCTAAAAACCGGCTTAAAAAATATCAAATACTAATTGCTTTTTTTTTATCAAAATGCAATATTTTATCGAGTATTCAATAATTTACATTAGGCGCCAATGAAATATAAAAGAAAATTATAAACTATAGATAAATTATATTTAAGATTACCTTCAGGCTAAGTCGAAAGGTGTAATTTTTAAAACAAAGATCGTTCACGCGATTTGAAGCGAATCACAAAATACCCTCTTCTGAAAAATTACATTTCAAGCGAATGTCGAATTTTGAAAAAAACGGTCTTCAATTAACATTTTACAATATTTATTATATAATAAATTGCCATTTCACTAAAGTATAAATACACAAAATTGTATGTAAAACTATAAATTTTACAGTCACATGGATTTCAAGATATTTTTAGCACGTATGAAATCTTTAAAGCGTCCATTCGACCAATCTTTCCACTATCCCCCAATTTTTACAGGCGATAGTTATTACATCGAAAAAATAATAAATATCGGTCATTTTGACGATTTTATTGTGCTAGAGGCCAGTGCTTTAAATATCAAACGGGGTTTTTTAGAATAATGTACTCAATTTCGTAACTCTATATTTCAAACTGCGAACTAGTGACAGATTGTCCGAGAACGGACGCAGCAGTCTCCTATGAGTGAGTTGAAGGTGTGGCGGTGGACCTGACCGAGAGACAATTAACCCGAGTTACCTCTTCTTCACACCTGCGCTGTCCCGGAAGGCTGTAGGTGACAATTGGTGGAATGATACGCGAGATCCACATTGAACGAGGTGAGAGTGCTGGCTGGCGATAGTCTCCCAGAGGCATCTGGTGATTTCAACATGCTCCACTTAGGAGTGAATGTGGAAAAGAAGAGAAAAATTACGTAAATATTGTCCATAACGAGCGTTCTGACGTGCGGCGCCGGGCGTAGCTCGGACACTCGCTGCAGATGCCTCGGGAGGGCCTTAACCCAAGTTGCCTCCTCTTCCCGCCTGCCGAATCCAGCCGTCCTCAAAGGCCGTGATGATCTTCGGGCTTTAGTCGGCGGAACTAACGAACGCGGGATTGATGCGGGAGGAGGCGAGAATGGTGGCTAGCGACAGGGCCTCCCGGAGGCGTCTGGCGATGCCCACATGCTCCACTTAGGAGCGGATGTGAAAAAAGAAGAAGAATCTTGTCTAATTGCCATTGCACGAGAGACTGGGCAGGTTAATTAATTTTTAATTGGGAAATTTACGTAATATAAAGGTATAAAATTGAGTCCATCATTTGGAATAGCGGTGTATTCTATTCAAGGGGCACAGTTACTAATTAATTATTATTTTAAGTAAATTTGATTGTTTACCGATTTGACAGTCGCTTTGATGAAGTCTTTCTTGTGTGCGAGGTCGAAATCGGGATAGTGACTGTACACCTGCTTACAAACTGTCTTCATTGTTATCTCCTCGAGGTTGGCGCCCTCGAGGATCTGCTTTACATACTTCTTGATCTCCTCATCCTGAAAAATAATCATGATTCCTCGTGTTTATTTTATCACTTACGGTTTTCAGAGACAATATTGGGCACTACTCGTACGATGCTAGTATTACGTGCACAGGCGGTCCTGACCAAAAACACTGGCAGTGAATTTAGCATTATGATAGAATAAGTCCAACACGGTGTTGCCGCAAACAAGAGATAATATGCGCAATGACAGCCCATGAGTTAGAATGATAAATCCGTTGCTTTTGTTTTATACGCACTAACATAGTACGCACTATACGAAACTTAATCGCATAATTTTTTACCAATATTCTCTCAGTACGCATGTTCAAAGTTAGGTTACAAGCAAGCTACATATCGATGGCGGCTATGTAAACTATCAGCAGTACTAGACAGCCGATTAACGGCATTTAAAAGAGCAGATTGTAGACATAACTTTATTAAGTCTTTTATTTTTTATTTTTTTATTTTATTCAGAAAACATACAGTCAAACATAATGAGTATTGAAAACAACAATTTTTTATACACCTTTGCTTGACCCTTGTTAAGATCTGTGGTCCCTCGAGGTAATATATTACAAAGATGGCAACAAAAAAATCATTATAATAATGGATGTCTCACCGTAGGGGGGTGCTTGCCCTTCTTGGCGGGGTTCAGGGGCCGATCCTCCTCCTCGGAACCGTCCTCCTCCTCTTCCTCCTCCTCTTCGTCTCCCTCCGCTTCCGACTCCTCTTCGCTCGAGGACTGGCGGCGCGGCTTGCCCCTGGCGGGGGCCTTGGCGGGCGCCCCCTTGCTCTTGGCTGCCGGCGGGGCGGCCTTCTTCTTGGCTGCCGAGGGAAGAGAGACTCGCGGTCAGACAATCGGCGGATACTTACGAGGGTCATTAGATACAAAAGGCTAAATAGATAGATTTCGAAGTTTGCAAAAATCCAATAGAGCTGTGGGGTCCGTAGTACATAATCAATGACACACACGTGTTAAATTAGTTCACCCGAAGTAGACTAATGACCGACGATGCAATGGCATCATTTTCTATCGAATCCAATACATTCGTATAATGCAACTCCTGTAGTATTGCACGTTAAACCGGGAGCATTGTTCTGCAGTACGTTCACATCGTCCCTACCATGAAGAAATGAACTACAAAAGAACGTCGTCTAAAATGAGACTGAATTGATAAAAAAATATTAGGATCGGTGGGTACACACCTGGTGGAGGTGGCGGTGCTTTCCTCTTGGCGGCCACGACCTTGGGAGGGGGCTTGGCGGGCACGACCGGCTTGCGACCTCGCGCGGCCGGCGGCGGCGCGGCCTTGGCCTTCTTGCTGGGGGGCTCCGAGGTCAGGGGCTGTGGGGAAACGACACCGAACATACAATCAACTGCAAAGAGGGGGCCGGGTGAGTTTTCCTCCTCTCCGGCGCTTTGCTCAGGCCCAGCACGCGGCCCTGCACGAGGAGGTCAAGAGCACAAATGCCACTGTCCATGATCACCGTTTTTGGCGAAACCAACAAAACCAGTAGAGAAAATAATATTTCTAACAAGTTCAATGTGCAACTTGTGCGTGGCAGGGCGAATCGTCAAAATGAGCTATTATGCACAGCTTACCGTTATATTTGACTTTCAATAATAATGTTTCATTAAAATAGTGTAAAATAAAACTATGTATATTGCGTGGTTAATAATAGTTGTTCGAGTTGATTTTCACAGAAACGCAGAAAAAAAATAGTCATTTATAATTGTATTACTTTTATATTATGTACTTATTTGCAGGAACAAATGTATGAACATTTTTTGTAGATTACCTATAAAATAAATCACGGCTCGCCACTGGTGCGTGCGTGGTACAACAAGTAGCAAAGACTATAATTTTTTAGTTAAATGTAGACAGTCAACGCTACTCCTTTCAAATAACCGTCTCTAGATTCCAGTGTGCAGAGATAACTTTTGCTATGGGGAAGAATTCCATATATTTTACTTAAGATTTATTTTAACACCCATAAGGCTTTCACATGGATATACACGCATATAAAATCATTTACAAATACTTACATCGGAGTCTTGTCCATCCGAGTCACTGCCGGCTTCCGAGCCGCTCTCGCTCTCACTCTCTTCCTCCGAGTCACTCGGGGGCCGCCTGCCTCGCCCGGGGGCTCTTTTTGGGGTTGCCTGTAACAAGAAAAAAGTACTTATCATCAACACCACGGCGACTTAAAAAAAAAGGAGAATCTTTTACTAAAATTATTCAGATGATGTAAAAATTAAATTAAGTATTTAAAATACTCAATTAAATTCTAAGTATTTAATTTTTTTTAACAGGCTAGGAGGGCCAATTACAGAGGTGAATTACAGAGCATAACACCCGGGCTTGAGATCACTTTACTAAAACATTTATGTTCTCACTAGGATCCGAGTTCAATTCCTTATGTATGTGAATCAAGCGTCTTAACTGCCGGAGGCCGCCAAATATTGCAGGGCTTATCTTTACACTGTACTGCCATTCACTGTTCTGCCCACGTTTGAACATCCATATTTATGGCAATTTTTTAAAGGTCTTCCCCACGAAGATAACCGGTTGTGGGACGGATATTTTTATATAATTTCACATGTCACACAAATACTTTTTTATTTCTTATATTATGGTAACAAGCTACAGCCAGATTTCTTCATAACTCTTCCATCCGTTGTTTTTATTTATTTATTTATTTATTTTACACTTTATATACATATACAATATATATACATATAAGGGCGGGCATATTGCCTTAAGGCAATTTCTTCCTACCTACCAAAACCGTAGTTTGAGAAAATTATAAATACATGGACATATTGAATCTTACAATTTTATACAAAAATTAAAAGCAAAGATTAACAAAAATAAATATATATTTAAAAAAATTAACACTATACTATGAAGAGAGGAGAGGGGACGGGAAGGAAAGAAGAAGGATAAAGGAACAATTTAAATATTTAAATAGTGACATTTCAATCTTGACTTAAATGTAAATAAAGAAGGGGGCGTCTCTAACATTAGTGGGTAGATTATTCCACAATCGAGCGGCTACTACTGTTTTCTGTGGAGAAAAGATGCAGAAACTTAACTGATTTTAAAGAGCTGAAGCATGTAAATCCACCATATATATCCACGACCTATAACATAGTAGGCGAAAGTGCCAACCACTACATTACGAGGCGGACTCATCTCCACTCGATTTCCTTGGAATGAAAATCAGTCATCCAGGGTTCTGGTTCCATTTCGCATAGAAAACTGTATTTATGTTCTGCCTACAGCAAAGTACTTGTGAAAATATTAGTAAAGTGGTGTTATTACTTTGCCCTTCTTGGGGGCACTCTTCTTAGGCCTGCCGCGGCGCCCCTTGGCTACAGCGCTGCTCCTTCGCCCCACAGACTTCCTCTTTCTTCCGCCGCCCCCTCCCTCTCCGCCCGCCGGGTCGAAGTCCGAGTCGGCTTCCTGGCCGGACCCGCTCGGGTTATAGGAACCCTGGAAAGGTGATTGAAAAATAAACATACAATATTAGACTGCTACTAACATCACGCCATTTGTCCGTAGGGGTAGGCAGAGAGAATGGACCGCCACACACGTCTAGCCTGGCACACATTTCTAGCTTCTTCCACATTCATACATCTTGTCATACATGCCCTTCGGTTCTGTCTGCTGTTGACATAACAAGACTTAAGATTTTGGTTAATCTGATCATGCCACGTCTTCCTCGGTCGTCCTCGTCTCACGTTACCGTTCATTTTCGCCATATATACTTGTTTTATCATTCTTTCGTCATCCATTCGTTTAACATGACCAAACCATCTCAGAGACCCTTTCTTAATATTATCAATTATACCTAACTCAGATTTACACTCTCGCCTGATTTCGTCATTCATAACCCTGGCATACATTGATTTCCTACACATTCGTCTAAGAGATCGCAATTCGACCGCGTTCACTCAGCTTTCATCTTTCCTCTGCCAGTTCTATGTTTCACTTCCATACATAAGTGTTAGGACTAAAACTTCGTTGTGCACTGCCAGTTTAGCTTCGAATGACATATTTTTATTAGCAATTACTGTGCTTAGTGTGCCGTTCATCATTTCGCTGCCCGCATTCACTCTCCTTTCAACATGTTTTTCTACTCTTTCTTCTCTTAAGAACATGCTTCCCAGATACACAAATTTTTCTACTTGCTCGAGACATTCGTTCAAAACAATATTAGAGGGATGACAAAAATCTACATATTTTGACACCCTATTTTCTAAGAGATTTAAAGTGGTAAAATTACTTCCACATGGCATTCTGCTGTGGGGTGGAACGGCACACAAGCTAACAATTTTTTTGAAAAGTGACACACTGATTACAGTCATTTGGCGCGGTATTTGATAAATGAAACTTTAAAAAATCATATCTTTGTAAATAACTAGTACACTAATAGAAAAAAAATAATAGGAAACAGTGGAATTCCTCATTCTAACTGATCTGTTAATCAATTTAAAAGCCGAGTTTTGTAAAGACTGAATTTTTTTAATGTTGGTTTTGCAAGAAAGGCCCCAACTGGTATTACCATACCTAATAATTGATTCTGCTAATGCTTGATAAATAAGTCTAAATGTTTTTATTGGTACAAATTTTATTTTAAACATGCTGCCTATAACTGTCCTATGTTAAGCTTGATAACTTCCTAGGGGGTAAAATCCAGTCCTGTCTACAAATTTTCGGACAAACATAAATATATTGTTAAAGTAAAACTTACATCAGATTCGGCGGAGTCATCGCGCGCAACCTTGGGCCCCTTGACCTTGGTCTCCGGATCGGTCTCGTACTCCTCGTCTGAATAGCCTGCAACCAATTGTGGCCGGCTCATGACTAATGCACACACCTCCCGCCACAGAGGGCTCCATACCCGACAGCAGATCATCGCGGTAATTTTAACGATAACAGTTCAGAGAACATTAATATAACAGTAGCAATAATGATTTTAAATATAATGACATACAGTATAAATATTTCAACCTCATCTGGGCAAAACTTATGATATTCAGGTGACTGTTTAAGGGAATTGTACCGAATAGCGTAGTCCGTGAGGAAAACATATGGAAGTTGTATATTTTAAATTCAAGGGAGCAAAAAAAAAGTGTAAAACTGAAGAAAACTTTAGTGAGGAAATGAAAAATGTATAGAAAAAAAAATTTCATTAAAATATAATTATTGTACGAGACTATACTAAATTTACTGCAGAAAAATTGTAAGAACTGTCATGATTGGGGATTATTCATATTTACCATTTTCAAACAAAACTGCAATGTGTCATTTTTTATTGAATTAAAAAAAACACATGCATAAATAATTTTGTCTAGGTACTTAAAACACGAAAATAAAAATCTGAATTTGCATAAAATTCATATAACGATTTTTTCCCTAAATATTGTGAAATTTTATTTATATGGCATCACTTTTTTTAGTATGGCACCACGAAATTTCAACTGTCATTTACATCGCGGACTGTTTCACACTTTTATGATAACTGTTTAAACTATCTCCTTTTCACATTATGTGTGTATAACATCAAATAATATTCATATTGCCATTTTTTTAAACATTCTGCATCGTAATTTATTGATGTAAAGACTTTATTCTTCCTAAACATGCGTCAACTGCATGCCACTATTTAGTAAAACGTCAAAATTAGACACTAATACCCGTATGCAGAGACAAAACTTAAGGTGAGGAAAGTACATTCTAATTTCAAATGCAGAGAATAATCCGAAGGTGAAGACAATAGAATGTACTTTCCCCACCTTAAGGTTTGTCTCTGCATACGGGTATTAAACAAAATGGTCAATTACACTGCACCTACTTTGAATAATTTACACAATTATTTATTTATCTACATTTTATTCTCTAATCACGCGGCGGTGCCCGGCTCGTCTTTTGACAGATCGAATGAGTTGTGAGAAAAATTCGACGTAAAACCGGGGTTATGAAAAACGTAAAAAATGACAATTGGAGGAAAAATTGAATGAGAATGTATGGAAAAAAATGGGACCTAAATAAGGAACGTAAAAACGAGATTTTACTTTATGTGATGTCCTCCCGGTAAAACAACTTTGCGACTAAAAATTGATTTTAGATCACTTTGTCAATCGGGAATTTAAAGAGTTTCACAACACTTAGATTAAACACTAAAGGTCCCTTGGTCAATCTCCGAATTACTAATTACTTCGAAGATCGTTCAATAATCTACTAAAAACCATTTTAAAATACCTCCTTAGTAAAAAGTATAGTAAAAATGTTACTTAATAAATATATTTTAAATGTGTGTAAATCAAAAAAAGGAAATAAAAAATATTTTTAAAAAATAAAAATATTCCTTATTATTAAAAGGCAACAAAACATATCGTAGAAAAAAAGAGTTCATATCTTTAGTTTGAATTCAGGATAGTGCGTGTTTTTTAAAAGAAGGAATATTTTGAAAGTTTGGGATCAATGAAATATTATCAGTAAAAAGTAATCAAAATTTTTGGGCCTATAAAATATGCATGTCTCTGTGCTAGCCTAGTTTTACAATGTGGTATTTCTAACACACGATTCCTTCTTTGGCTTGATCTATTTTAATGAAACTAAAAAAAAGTACTTTCCGCTCATGGCAATTGCAAAATGCCTAAGCGTGACTAACCGTAAGATATTTCGCATTCATTAAATTTAGCAATCGTTGACGCTATCAAAAATGAATTACGAGTTGACAATAGTAATGCCTTACCTCTATTGTGCACCTTGATGGCGGCACTGCGACGCGGGCGGCCGCCGGGGGTGTTATCGGGGGCGGGGCGCTCTTTGGCGGCGCCGCGCGCATGCGGGGAGCAGTTCTTGGGCAGCACCAGGAAGCCAATGACACGGGAAGCCAGCTCATGGGGCCCCCCTGACACGGAGACAAACAGACAAATTAAAAGATAGATCCTTAATACAAAGACAACTTAAATAAATTCAAATTATTACAACTTTCGGACAAAGGGATTTTTAGTATTATTCAATTAAAATCTATAACCTACTTCCCCTGTCTATTAAAACAATTAGTAACGAGAAAATGTTCAAAAAGGCTATAAAAAAATGGATAGTGGAACTAGGTAGAAGTAAAATTATTTGTCTCATTCACCCAAACCAATATTGAATCAACTGCACCACAAGTGTAAAGCTTATGTTAGGTTTTTGTTCTTTCATTGTGCATTTTGTAATACAAATAATATTAATTATAAACATAAATACGTAGTGTTTGAAACTGTCTGAACATTTTGTTAATTATCTCTGTTTATTAAGTTAGTCTTCTTTGTTTATTCTCAAATGTAACAATATATTTTTTTTAAAGTATATTGTTAAGTGTCCTCAGCACGGGTAACCCCAGTGAGGTCACATTAATTTTATTTTTAATTATGGTTTTTAAGAGAAAAAATCTGAATAAATAAAAAAATATATATATTTTTACAGTGGAACCTCTATCTATCGTTCCTCGAATAATCGTTTATTTCTTCCAACTCAGAAATAATTTCATATAAAACATACAAAAATTGATTGCATCGATCGTTTCTCTATCCACCATATTACCGCATTCATCGTTTGAATTACGATGCGTATTTGACATATTTTAATATTTTGTGTATGTTCTAATGCGCAGAACGTTCGAAAGAGAAAGAGTTTCTGAAGATGATTGGCTAAGACTTGATACGCAGGCGAATTTCAACAATTTTGTCACATTTGACGACAATATCCTATATAATATAAAAAAGATAATTTTTTGGAACTTATTGATTTGCTAGCTAAATATGTCGGTATCTTGGAAAATCACTTGCAATTATCTAGTAGTGCATTTACGAGAATATCAAATAGAGCCCAAAATTAATTAATTTCGAGTGTAGAACCATAATAAATGAAAATATAAAAATATTTAAAAAAAGGATTTCGTAGCAATATATTATATAAATTATATTAAAAATAAGAAATATATTATATAAATTTAGCATTTATTTGGATATTTGATGTAGCTTAGGTAATTTCAATATTAACTACCTACAGCATAGTGATTCAAACTAATGTGACTAGTGAAGGAAACTGTTTGGTAAGATTGATTAGGTACTTGTACTATATATACTACTGCCTACCCTAGTTGAAAACTCTGTGCACGCGACTGCTTATATACAATGCAAATATCCATAATCAGCAATAAATATAAAGAGTATTACCTCTCTTGTCGAGGTCCAGCATCTCACACAGCATCCTTAGCTGTTTGGGTTCCAACTTGATCACCTCATCTATTTTGGACTTGTACTCCGAAGAATCTTTCTCAAACTCGTATCCCTTGAACTTCTTTATATTTCTCTTGATTAGATTTGTGCGGCACATTTGCTAAAATCAAAACAATCCATTTGTTAGATATGTTAGTGAAAAGGTCAGCTAACATGACGGCAAGTTGTCCCCAGTTAGTGAACAGGTCAGCTAACATGATAGCGAGTTATCCCAAATTAGTTATTATGTTGACTAGCGCGATAGCATGCTGTTCCCAGTTAGTGAACATGATAGCAAGCCGTTCCCAGTTAGTGAATATAATATATCAAGCTGTCTTTAGTTATCACACAGTTCAACTAAGACGACAGGAAGTTTTTTCCAGTCAGAGAACAGATCAGCTAACATGATGGCAAATTGCCCCTAGTTGATGAAAAAGTCAGCTAACATGGTGGCAAGTTGTCCCCAGTTAGTGAACAGGTCGGCTAACTCGATAACCTGTTGACATGACATGTTCTGACTTACGTTGTAGAGGAACTGATGAAGGAACTTGAGGTCTTCGATCTTAAACCTGGAGATGGCAACTTCCACATTAGGGATGTGGCCGAGGGGGATACCCTTACCAGCGGGCACCGGGACTGGAGGCTCAGTTGGCTGAAAATGTTAATTTCTTTATTAATAAAGTTATCATAGATATAATTATTTTCTTTAAACAATCAACTCTTTACTTAAGGCATGTATGAAATATCTACGCCAGTTTTTTTTTTGGTTAAGTATCCATAATAAATCAACGATGAACCAGTTCATCATTAATCAAAGATGGACACCCACTTCATACATCATCGTGCACATTATCACGACCTGCATTGAACTGTCTCACCCATCTCCTTACCACATCAAGCCATGATCGCCAAAACACCGTAGCCGACAGGGGCAATATTTTACAGAAGTATATTTTTTCTTCTCAATTATCAAGGAATAAACTTTGAGAATCAAGTTTTGTTACAATAAGAAGTGGCAGGTTCTTGTGAACGATAACCAATCAATTATAACATATATATTTTGATAGCTACGGGGTTAAATTTTTAAATGTCATGACGACTCACCAACTTGAACATGTTCCGTCGCTTGCGAAAAATTATAGCGCGATACATAAAATTATTTTTTTAAATTTTCGGCTTAGTTCGATAGTCTATTATTATTATTGGTTACAGCCAGGCAGCCTTTGCCGATGCGCCTATATCTCGTGAACTACTTTTTGTCTGCGTTCTTCTTTCTTCAAAAAAGCATCCAAAGCGGTTTTTGAACTGGTTGACTAAAATGGAATAGACAACTAGGTTTGGCTATTTATTCCATTCTGAAACTACCCTGCTGGAAAGGGAGTTTTTAATAAATAAAAAAAACCTCTCTTCCCCATTGTAATCAAAAAATTCTCACATTTGTCACAATAAATCTTTCGGCAATCATTTCTTAAGGCAAGACAAAATAAACAAAACCTTGCAACGTCCATACCTCTTTCTTCTTCTTTGGCTGCGGCGCCTCCTCTTCTTCCTCTTCCTCCCCCTCCTCGCCGTCCTCCTCGTCCTCTTCGTCCTCCCCCTCATCGTCGTCCTCCTTGTCGCTTCCCTTGACCTCCTTGGCCTTCTTCTTGGGCGGGGCTTTCTTGACTTCCCTAGGGTAAAAAAAACATATTTCAAAATGTGAACACTTAAAAAAAACATTCATAACCATCATCGTCACTCTCTCTCTGCTCCCTAGTTAAAGCATATTATTTTATGTAAAGTGAACATTTAACCTGATATATATTTTGACAAAAGTTATTTATACATGTTTTTTTTTTCTATTACAATCTATTTTTGAATAGTTATAATTAATTATATAAAATAGTTATACATAATTATAACTGTAACTTTCCAAAAAAGAGACTAGCTCTTGTGCTTAGAAAGTGACTATCACTGCTATAGTTATTTAGTAATTTGAAGTTAAAGTAAAACCTAATTTTTACGTTTTTCAATTTTATGTTTTCCGCTATTTACACCAAAATGTTCAGGCCCATTTTTTCATACATTCTTATACAAATATTTCCCCCTACATTTTTCATTAACCCGGTTTTACGTATAAAAAATTTCGAAATTCTTTTGATGTGTCAAAAAAGCCAAAATTATGTCGTAATAATGATACCGCAGTCCGCACGCCACCGCGGGCGTCACTCGAATGAAGAATAAAAACAGGTAAACAACAAAGCAGGTGCAGTGTAATTGACCTTTTTGTTTAAGTGTCTTCCTTTAGGGTTAGTCTTAGTTTTCACTTGAACAAAAACGTCGTATTGACTTGTACAAATCGTGATACGCAGTTGACAAACGTTTAGAAACAATAAAGTTTTAATATCATTAAAATGTTTAAAATGTTTATAACATAACAATAGAAAGTTGTAAAAAAGTTGGTTCAAAAAGTTGTCATAAAAGTGGAAACAATTTTGCTGCGATCTATATGACAGTTGTTTTTAGTGATGCCATAGAAAAAAAGTGATACCATGTAAATAAAATTTCCCAACATTTAAGGAAAAAAATATTTTATGTTATTTTATACAAATTCAAAATTCTATTTTTTATTTACACATAAAATAATTATAACATGCTGTTTTCAACTTAAATAAAAAAACGGATTACATAATATTGTTTGAAAAAATAAATATATAATTTTAATGAAATCGTTGAAAATGGGTGAAAAAAATATTGTCAATTTCCACGTATCACCGTTTTTACCATTTTTCTGGAAGTGTATGTACACTATAGTGTAGCAAATCAATTTTATTTTTATGTAATTCCCTTTTTTCTATACATTTTTCATTTCCTCACTTAGTTCTCACTTAATTCTTAAACTAACATACAACCTACCCTACCTGACCTCTACGACTGAACTGTACAAAAAAACACACCAGTTTGACATAAACTACTTGACTAAAATTGAGACCTTAAAAATTGTGCACAAAATAACACTGGGAAACATACAAGACGACGACATAATATTAGCCAAAAATGCTGACATACACAAATATAACACCAGACAACAACAACACTATCATATTGAAAAAGCAAAGACAAACACAGGGCAGTCAAAAATACTACATAATGGACTTAAACACTACAACGACCTACCTTACTACTTGAAAACTTTTAATGGAGACAAATTTAAAATCAATCTGAAAAAGCACATGATGACTGAACTAACTAGACTAGACGAGACTTAAAATGACTAGGCAATATAAAATTTCTAGTGTAACCCTAACGGGTTTTTTAAAATTGTAAATAAATAAAAAAATAAATTTAAAAAAGAGTTTTCCTCAGTTTTACACTATTTTTCTTGCTCCCTCGAAAAACGTTAAAAGGGGGTTTTACTGTACAATTATTTTTGAAAAACGTACCGATACAGAAAATTTTATTCTGATACTTTGTATCAAAAAAAATACTAGATCGGTTTAGTTTTGAGGTATGGAAAACGGGACAGCAAAATGTCGATTTTGTCTATTCTAACAAAAGGTCTGACATGCGGTCGTCTTTTTCGCATTTGCAAGACAGTGACAAGAAAACAATGTTCGAATGCCTATTTATCAAAATTCTCTGTCCTCACAATCTACATAAACCGAAAAACAAAAACAATACATATTTAATTTGGACTATATACAATAATTGATATTAAATTTTCGATTGCGGTCATTTAATCTATATACGAAACTAGTAATAACAAAGCATTGCCGGGTTCAGCTCGTAATTCATAAAATAAACTAATTCAAAAGATGAATTAATTAACAGAACTTACTTTTTCACTTCCACTTCGTCTTCTTCTTCTTCCCCCTCTTCTTCCTCTTCCTCCCCCTCCTCCTCCTCATCTCCTTCCTCTTCTTCGCTCTCCTAATAAACGTAATATAAATCATTAATTCAAATACGATGACAAAAATATTAAATTTGCCAACAACACACATCTCATAATTATATATTTTTTAATAAGCAATCCACACTAAAATTATGATTCATACAGTAAAATAAAATATCATGTACATAAGCGATAGCTAAAAATTAACTAAGAAAAAAAAAACACAAACTAAAAAGCTGTATTTTATTACAATTATTATCTACACTATAGGTCGACCAGCCTTACTTGGAAGTTTGGTGAGGGCGCTAGTATAGGATGGACAACGTTGTCAGGTGTAGAAATAATTGCTAATGAAATGTTTTTGTTTATTTAATTTTCTTAGCAAAAATATTTAACCGTGACAATTTTAATATGAATATTAAATAAGCATGGTCTATTCACAATCAAATTCAAGAAATATTGTAATTATGTTTTTTTATGGAATTTGGTTTTGCCATGTCTTTCTCGGTCTTTCTCGCTTTCTGCATCCATCAATATTAACAATATTTTGAGTTTGTCTAAATTTTTGTAGGCAAGGATTGGATTCGACTCCCTGGGGAGCTGTTTATATTAACATATTACAACAGAGATGAAGAACATTCAAGAGAAGGTAATATAGAAGTCTAGGCATCTACAGGGCTTATGACCTGTCAATGGCTGGTTTTAGTGGCCACTTTACACACTGTGTAACATTCACCATTCTGCCTATATTTGAACATCTATATTCCTTCACTAGTATAGTATATTCCTTAAAATATAGCTTGATTAAAATGACAGCTGCCAAACTAATGTCACTAGTGATGGGAAATTACTGATCACTGATCATGTGCCGATCAAATTGATTTTATCAGTTTTTTCATGCAAACATGAGATTCTGTTTCCGAAAATTGATATAAAAACGCAAAAACAAGCCTATTATGGTGTGTTTAAGACAATTATTCACCAAAAAATAAGGCATTTATACTTTTTTTCATGAACATCTCTAACATTTTTGGAAATGATGTAACCTAGTAAGAACGTCGTTAATAATTAGGTTTATTTTAGTTTTTTTTTAGTTTTAAAGATGATTTTATACATTTATGTTGATTTATATGTCAAGTATTGTATTAAAAGAATTAATTTACATGCCAGATATGAATGATTTTTTGTGTGTCAATATAAATCCCTCCTTAGACGTTACTACAAAGTTATGTCGTCACTTTTTCTGACAACTGTCATTCTAATCAAGCTATATTTTAAGGACTATAGTTTTATCTGTCGTCTTCGGACGTACGGTATACAAAAATGGTAAATAATTTTGAAAAACGGGGAAGGTACTGACCGACTGAACACGGAAAATTTTATTGCGATGCTTTTTTCAAAAAAAAAAACAAAATCAGTTCAGCATAATCAGTCTAACATGTAGTCGTATTTTCTGCACATTATTGGGAAGGCATCTGCGAGGGTGACAGAAGAACTAAGCTCAAATACCTATTCATCAAATTTCTCAGAAACCGCATATCGTAAGCTGATGCGAGTACATCTTATGCAGTCACTGCATTTTACGTATAGAAAGAAAAAACACAAAACATATAAACCAATTGCTGATGAATCGTAAACACCTGTTTATGATTGCATAATTTCACGTACTAAAATTTTGCAAGAGATTCTTTAAAAATACAGAACTTGGTGACAAAATCACTCTACCATAAATCTGTACTTATTGAGTTTTACCTGTCAATTGATATTATAAAAAATAAATTGAGGATTACTTCTTTTTTAGCTGCCTTCTTTTTCTTCAAGTCGCTGGGTTTCTTCTTGTCTCCGTCACCCTCGTGAGCGTCTCCATTCTCCGCCTTTGGTTTAGCCTTACTGTCCTTGACTTCCGCCTCGTCCTTCACGTCCTTTGACTTAGCGTCTGCGTCAGTTGATTTTTCATCTAGACAGAAAAATAAATGACGGATAAATAATTAAATCACAAAGCTACAAAACCCGCTAAGAGAATGTTTTTATTAAATCCAAAAAAGTATCCGTGCGCTTAGCTTTTTTCCTGTTTTAAAAAAATTTAGTTTTTGTTACATGCAACGTTATTCGTGCAATACATTTGTGAGTTATAATTAAGGAGAAAAACCTCTGTTTTCAAACTCTACAACTCAATGAGGAACTTTAGCCCTACGGGAAATTGGATACAAAAATGTTTTCTTGAGCGCAGTAAAAATTAGAACATTAAATTGTACAGAAAAGTTTCTTGAAAATGACTGAAATTTTTTTATTTTTTTAAATAAAAACGCATTACTTTTATTGACGACTAGTTAATATGAACCAGCCAATGATGTGAGAGCTGTGAAGGCTATCCGGTTGGCTTACCGTTAATGAACAAATGGGAAGAACTAACAGAGAACAACCTCTGACGTCACATGCAGAATTATTTCAGAAATACAAACCTTTAAAAAATCATAGCACTGATAATACGATATGTAATTTAAAAAAAATATATTTTGGCTTAGTTTAATAGTCTATTAACAAATGAAAAAAATAAATAAAAAGACACTAAAATTTCTCATTTCACTCTGGTGTTGTTACACGATGCTCATTATCCCCAATCCACCTAAAGGGCCGTTTTTATGTGGACAATACAATAGATATGACAATATTGTCTTGTCCAGAACAGAACGCTGGGACAATACGGACCCCAATTCACGCATGAGCGCTACAAAAATGAATACACAATGTCGTTTATTACGAGCAAGTTCATAAAAAATATTAATTATTTTATGCCAAGATATATTTGATTTGAACGAACTAAATTGGCGTCATCCTACAAAAAATTGTGTGATATTCCGGCTAATACGGTAATTAATTACAATCTCGGCAACTCCCAAGGGGGGTTGATCCACCCATATTTGCAAATATTTGAGCATACCCAAAATATTTTAAAATAAATAAAGACTCGAGGGTTTGTAAAAAGACATTACTTAGTATATTTTCTCAATATCTTACCATCGTCATCTTTTTTGTCATCGGCGTCCTCTTCCTTAGGGGCCTTCACATCACCATTGTCCTTGGGAGTGTCTGCATCGGCAGCTCCTTTGGACTCCTGGGAGGACTCATCCTCCGTGGAGACGTCTCCCAGTTTCTTGTCATCATCCTAAGTACAGAAAATGAAATTAAATAAAAGGGATAAATTTAATGGTTCGTTATGCTATACAGATAATGTAAAATTTCTTCAATGTACACGAAAGGAACTATACCTTATTCTATAAAGGAATTACAAAAATATAAATGTGAAAGATCTCAGAACTAACTATAGTCAACAAATAACAAAATCAGTCTAGTTTTTATTTATGTTAGACAATGGCTCTACAGTAACCAATTATTTGAATGGATAACAATCCAATATCTCTAATCGTGTAATTTTTCAACTGACCGCAGGTTTCGGCTAATTTTTGGCTGAAACTCATTTCACTGGCCGAAATCAAAAACTTCGATCAGTCACTACAGGTTGACCAGCCTTACTTGGCAGTTGGCAGCAGGCAAAACAAAAAATGGTAAAGGCAAATGTAGATTTTTTCCAAAAAAAATCACCAACAAGGGTTAATTAAAATAACCATCCTGGCAGCACTCAGTTATATAATCAAATAACAAAGCTGTCATGGCGGCAGCTCGTCCTATCGAATTTTCAAAGGCGATTAATGCCCCTTTCTGCAACTTTTCTACTTCACAATATTGTAAAACTGCGTAAGCAATTGTTCTAACATCACCACGCATTACTTTTGGCGATCGTGGAATATTATTTAATTAATATATAGTGAATGTTACAGTGTGTAAAGTGGCCACTTAAACCAACCATTAGCAGGTCATAAGCCCTGTAGCTTGTATATTAGCTTCTCTTAAATGTTCTTCATCTCTGTTGTAATATGTTAGAATAATAGGAAGTTAATATAGAAATCATGGACAATGTTTCACCCCGAACGACTGCTTGCAACTAAGTTGCACGGTGCGTGGAGCGGCAATGTGGGGGGGTGTAAGGGGTTTTATTTATAAAATTAGTCAACTGCCACATGAGGCTGGTCGAGCTCTAGTAATTACTACGACTGGGTATCTTCAAAATCAGCATTTTTGAGTTACCCACTAACAACACACATTCGTAGATTCGTCAATGAACACTACAAATATGCAAGTCGTGATTCATTAAAGACATATTATGATGACTTGAATGCATGACTCGTCTATTTGTAGCATTCATGGGGGAAAAAATGTGTTTTAAGTGGGTAACTCACAAATGCTGATTTTGAAGTTGTAGTTTTTTTATTTATTTATTAACGGACAGTGTCCATGTATCACCCCAGTAATAACCCCGTGATATTTAAACAGTAAAAGAAGACGCGAATATTCCAAATCTTACTATTTCATTAAAAAGGTGCTCTTTTGTCGCCTTATATAATAAAGGTATGTTATAAGGCTAATTATTTTTATTTATTTAATGCACAAAATACACAATTTTACATAGACACAATTTTACATAGACACAATTTTATGTTTTTTTATGTCCCGACTTGTTAGAAAATTCCGTGTTAAGTCGGGACTCTTCGATATATAAATCAAAAATCAAAAATATTTATTTACATATTAAAACAATATACAGGTAATCAAAAAAAAATATGCAAAATAATCAAAACAATATACAAAATAGTAATAGAAAAATAAAATTTATAATACATGTCGAAAATGGAATCAAAAGTTAAGTATTATCTCCTTAGGTAGAGAATTGTACATTCTGTGGATAGCAACTGATAATCGATCAACACAGTAATGGAATTACTAATTTTGGATCGGATAATTAACACACTTCGGTGGGAAAGGTATTGTACCTGCGACCGCTGGCGACACGGGTGAAAATAAAGGTCCCGCGCAAATTTCTTTAATTTGTTTGAAATCACTACATCTTCGAAAATAATAAAATTATTTCAATAAAAATTTAAAACTAACTCAGCATATCCAAGCTATAGAATTACAAACTAAAACTAAATATTATTTGTAATTCAACATCATTATGGTTCAATTTTTTAAGTAAAATTCGATTTCTATTTTACAACATTACATATGTTGTGTTTTATTTTATATTTTGTATAAAAAAGAAGATTTGCATTGCTATTTGATATTATATAAAAACATTGGATAATTCCTTATTTTTTTGCCTTTGAAATGAGGCCTACGCAAAAGGTATTTCTACTCTTCCCGCCGTTAAGCATCAATCCACTGAAAGGGTAGAAATACTTTTCCCGCCCAAAGTGTGTTAATAAAATTCCATGTTTTTTTTTTATTCAATCATACAATATACAAGACAAAAACTATGGTAAAGTACTATTTCCGCTTCTGATAAACTCTCGTAATTTTAAGCTTTGTAAGAAAAAATATTTGAACTGTGAGAATCACAGAACACATTCCCGGCTTTAGCTTGTTTAAACGATCACTTTATACGCTGTAAGATGCAATAGTCTGCCAATGATTCAACATCCTAATTTGTTTCTTTGGAAACCTGATTTTTTTATTTAAAAAAAAAGTAGTACAGTGTTGAGTCTTTCTCAGTATTTTGTAGTAATTATTTAAGGTTATGAAAATAGGGAGAAATATTTAATTTGATGTTTTTGTTCAGATGTTTTAATTTTTAAATGCACTGTTGCGAAGTTTGCCGCAAGGCGCATGGTTGGTAACAATGGAAAAATTATATTGGCAGCCTTGGCAAGTGAAATAATCATAAAACATACATTATGGAGAGATTTTTGTTTACTTTTTTTTCAGTGCACATGCACCTATAAAAATGAAAAAAAAAAACACGCCGATATTTTTTTTTCCCCTCATTTTCACTATTACATGATATTTATGTGGTAAAGCGGATTTTATTTATCTGACTAATATGGAAGTGGTACTTAAAATTTTGCAGACTTGTGGAGTTTAGTAGAATATGCTAGAAAGAGAGAGAAAAAATGGAAGACGAATTTTTAAAGATTTTTTTTTATCAGTGCCGATTTATTTTTAAACTTACATTAATACTGATACTAGAGGCCAAGGTCATGCAAAAATTAATCAATGTCATGAAAATTAAATGCATATATTCACAAAGGCCAAGCCTCGGGGCTGGGGGCGGGGGTGTATCGAAAAATAAACATTTTCTAAAAATTAAGTCAGAAAATCCACATTCGCAACACGAAATCAACGGTATAACAGAGGTGGCATCAGAAAATCTATAAACAAAGTTATTCTATATCGGCGCAATTCCCGCGTTTTGCGAGGCAACATCCCTTGTCAGCCATATTGAGGATCTAAGACGCAGGCAAACATTCACTGAATTACACTGAAATTAACACACTCTGATCAAAAACCGCATATCACAAGTGACAAACGATAATCGCGCTTCATTTTGATAATACTTTACTGCGTTAACATACCTGTTTTTCACTTAATTTGACGTTATCGGTCTCGACCGACATTTTCAATTCCTTCGTTAAAAACGAAACCAAAGAGCGTCTATCTGGCCAATAACACTACGGCGTTTAGCTGCAGTCGTTGTAAATGACGTACGTTCACGAAAAACCTAGCTGTGTTGCATACGTGCAAAAGAAAGAAGCAATGCGACGTATGTCGTAGACACGATGTTTACTCTAGAACATTGAGCATGTCAGTGACCGAATTGCAGAAATGCTCTACTGATAAAAATAAACATATTTTTCCTATTATATAAATATAGTTACTATTTATTGAGGATTTACCGGCACTCGAATATTTTTAAAAAACCGTTTTTTTTTAATACAACTTAAAAGCAATGCATTTGATGTGCATATATTGCATTTTCCGCTATTCGGAAGGTCAATAATGTAGGCAAATTCACCCAAAAAACACGCGGCCAAATACAACAATTCGAACCGCATGCCGGTTGTATGACAATTTGTAAAAAAAAAATAGCATCTGCTGCATCATTTTATAGACGTTCCGGAAAGACACAAATATTTTTACGAAGTGCCATGTCCAAGTGCTGCCATAAGAATTAAAATTGGATACTTTTATCAAGCTAAATAGTATTGTGGTACCTACACTCAAGAATTTATTTACATAATTTTATCCATTTCTAAAATATAATATTATTTTGCATCAAGATAATACAAATATATTTATTTAGCCACAGTGGAGATGGCTCAACAATAAAAGAAGTGATTAATAGTTTAAATTTTAATTATATCGTTAGATTTTTTTAAAAAAAAATAGTATTTTAAATAATGCAAAATTTGATAAATTAATATTACAACGGAGGTGTAGAATTAATATTCTATAATTAGAGAGAAAAGTCTCGGCATTTACCGGACTTATGACTTGTCATTGGATGATTTAAGTTGCCACTTTGAATGCATCCATATTTCTTCCATTCCAAATCAAGGGGCTGAACTTTTATTGATGTGGGTGAGATTCGTCTGACTGGGCTATTTTGTCTACTTTCGAGGTAATGACTAAAAATATTTTTTTATTTTTTATGCTTCTTCTTTGACCAGTTGGTTTTCAACAGGCGATTTCCTTGGTGAACGTGAATCCGGGTGTTCTGTGCTGTAATTCACGGCTGTCATTGAGTCTTCTGGCTTGTCATAGGGCAAAAAATAAAATATAACAATATTTTTAGTTTTTTAAAAATATTTAGAAGATAAAGACGCGATTTTAGAAAAAAATAACTTTTCAGGGGGTAAAATCTAATTTTTCAAACAAACTCAAAATGTTACTTATAAAATATTAATAGAATTGAATACTAGATTGACACTAATCAAAATTTGTACCACGGCGAATTTTTAAGATAGTTATATCAAATGGTAACTGATGTTTCGTGATTGGTTTTGATTTTATGCTATATAATAATTTATAAACATACTATCACATATATGTATGTATATATATATTTATATATATATGTTTATACATGAGATCCATACTTATCAATACCTAAAAGAGCTATGTCTAGGTCTAGATGTACTCATACAAATAATTTTCTGTTAATGAATTTTTCAGAAAATGTCTTTTTTAAAATTATAAAACGGAAAACAAAATACAAATGTTTTTTTTAAATATTTACATAGCGGCCTGTGGTCATTATTATTGTTTTGTTTTTCACCTTTATAATCATTTTTAATATTTTAATTAAATTGATTTATACAGTAACTAAAATCCCACCAAGCCACTTTCTGCGGCTTTTTGGCGATTGTTGTTAGTTCTTTGTATAAATATATTTTACTTTGGTAATCCAATACTAATGTATATGAAAACAATATCTTAAATATAATAAATGATTATACATTTTCAATATTATAGGTACATCGGATGTATCATTTAATCATGTGCGACTGCGTTGCTTTAAATAAAATAGTATAAATACTAAATACATGAAGACATGAATGTTAGTTGTCAACATGTGACGTATAAAAAAAGGGAAATATTGAGGGCGCCTGTCCTTATGTATATTCTATTATGAGAACAAAAAAAACCGCGGCACCAAAACATAATTTATTATAATAAAATAAATAAAACAACTATGTTTTAAACCACTAATTTTTATTTTTCACCTACCGGTTTCAAAGCAAACAAGCTTCTTCGTCAAAGTTTACGTAACTAATGAATTGATTCCTTTTTATTATTATTTTTATTTTTATCATGTTCACTAAATACTACTCGTGGACCCAACAAATCAAGTAGTTTTTTCCTTACACGGGTGGTAATTTGATATAATTATTTTCGAAGTAAGACAGGAGTATAATGAATAACCACAAAGTTAGTGCTTCAAATATAAACTTTATAATTTATTATGCTTAAAGTATAATATACAGACAACACCTAGACTCAGATCTAGACCTAGACATAGCTCTTTTAGGTATTGATAAATATGGATCTCATGTATATACATATATATATATATATATATGTGATAGTATGTATATAAATTATTATATGGCATAAAATCATAACCAATCACGAAACATGCTAGTTAACATTTGATATTACTTTCTTAAAAATTCGCCGTGGTACAAATTTTGATTGATTTTTACTCAATTTTTACATAATGTTAAAAGGATATATATATTTTTAAAGCTGTATAAATAATATTTTGGGTTTTAATTTTTATGTTGTAAAATAATGGTTATCTGTTAATTGTTTAAAGGGTCTCAATAAAGAAAAACAGGAACCCAATAAAGCATAAAATATTTTTTGTGGTAGAACCTAAATACTGATTTATTTTTAATATACGAATTTATTCAAGAGTTAAAGATATTATTATAGTTTAAGCCTAAATATTTACCATATCATTAGTTGAATTATACTGCTTTAATGTTTGTAATCGTACAGTCGCACAGTAAAATGTAATTTTGTATAGTTTGATAGTTTACCCTATTCCTGAAATATTGAATATTCTGCCATATTATTTAAAAAAATTATCCAATATTTCTTTCATTAGAAAAGTGGTTACAAGAGAGAAACTCTTTTTATTTATAGTCCTCAATTATTTTTTATATATATTTAAATCAATCGTTTATAGAACCATTTTTCTCTTCTTTCGTTCAAATATTTTTTTCTTTTAATTTTGCTTTTCTATGTTTTGAAAGTGATCAAAACTACACATATAATTTGCAAATTTTGTGTATGATTTTATGTTTTTAGTTTGTACTCTCTTATTTGATATTATTTACGCCAACACCCGAGTTCTAGATAAATTATTTAATATTTGACGGTTTTGCAAAGCAGTGTCTCATATATGTTGATTTTTATAAATAAACGATTCTCTTTGAAATACATTAAAAAAATCATGTAAATAATTTAATTATTTCAATAATTGTGTGTTAAAATCACATGACTTTTTGTATCACTGAGTGTATTTTAAAATAAGCATGAACCCCCACGAATACGCAATTATAAGAACATGTTGTTTTCTAAATACCGCATATAAATAAAGAAGAAACTCAAAAGAATGATTTGTAATTTTATTTATTTGACATTCTTAGGAAATTGGTAAAAAATATAACAACTAACCCTTAAAACAAAGTACTCAACAGTTTTCGTAAATGTATTTTCATCATTGCAACACTGACGGCTGCTCCAAAAATTATTTAATGTTTACAAGTTTCGCCGCTTTTATGCTTTTGGCATTTGCCATAAAATTTCAGTATTTTTCCGGATGTGGTTGTGTGTGGTTTCCTGCGCTCCTGCATGACATGTGCATACTATAAACAAAATTACGTGCTATTGTGAAATAATTCGACAGTTTTACACATTCTCATCCAACAGTGCTTTTTTATTACAAATTCAACATCATTTAATTCCTTAAAACTTATTGAAATACGCATCGGTGTACTAGAAGGGCCGCGTATCCAGAGCTGTCAAAATACCGGTATCGACTTACATGTGAGTAATTATAATAAATGAATACATTATATTTTAAGATTTTAGCTAAAATAACCACTGTAAACATGAAAAAAATATTTGATTTCACTGACACTATTCTATGTCACCCACTGTTTCTATTTTAATCAAGCTAGTACGTTTTTACAACTCCTTTTCCATAGCATGACATAATGAGTGCCGTACATTTTCGCTGTTATCGGCTCATAATTTATTACCTTATTTTAGAGATGTCTGTAACATCGTAATAAAATAGATTCTACTTTTAGTTTGCTAAATAACAATGCGACAATGCGCGTCCCACATTGTTATACTGCACATTCCGCGAGCGTAACAGCGGTATTTCCATATTTGTTTATTGATTTAATTAATGAATTACATTAATTATTTTATCAAATGATTAAGACTGTTTGAAATTATGCTTTTAAGTCGTTATTTGTTTGATTTTAAGTGTCAGACGTCATCAATGTACTCCGGGACCCGTTTTGACATGCGACAGTACCAAAACATTTACCTGTGATACCTACCTATCTCAGTAGCTCAATCACAAATAACTATCGACGTGCTTAAAAACATGCTAAGATTGAGCGATCACAAAAAACAATAATGAACATGCTTAAGTTATTGCAGTTATAAGTTAACGCGTGTGTAATCTCTATATTAACGCTTGTGTCAGTGTGTTTTTTGTTTTCCTCGTAAATAAGTACACTTCACTGGCGAAAAATCGGCGTTTGCTATAAAAAATAATACAATATTTTGCATTTGCAAAAAAGGAAGGCGTATCTAATACAAAAAAGTGAAATTAAATTACAATTACTATGGCGACTGCTTTTCTCTTCATTTGGGCTGCCAACCGCCGGCTAAATGTAATAAATAGCATGATAAATAATCAATACTACTACTACTACCATCACGCCATTTCTCCGTAGGGGTAGGCAGAGAGAATGGACACACGTCTATCAAACACGTCTGTCAAAACCAAAATAATCAATAAATAAATGTAAATTGCAGTTTTGGAATATTTTCCATATTTACACTGGTGAAATTAAAATATGTGATTGCGCAGCAGGATTATACGTCGCGAAACGTAAATATTTTGACATTTAATATTAGGCGTTCACGGATATTCCATTGTGATCGCGAATACGATAAACAACCATGGTGAGAAATTGTTATCACGTCGCTTATTAGCACGTCGATAGTTATTTGTGACTGATCTACAGATATTCCGTACGAATATTTATATTTTGTATGAAATTTTGTCGTTTATTTGGATTAATACTATTTCATTTCTTAACTCTTTTCTTCGTTAACACGTATTCCCGTATTTTTTCCCGGGATTATAGCACTAGAGCAGTGATTTTCGCACAAATTTGATTTGAGCACGACGAGGACTCTTAGCACATGAGGATATAAAACCAAAAACTAACCCTTATTGCGAGTATATAAATATCTAAAAAAAGTCCAAAATGAATAACGTGTGTTTTTATTAACAAAAAATGTTTGTTCAATCACCTACAGTCCTTAAAACATAGCTTTATTAAAATGACAGCTGCCAAACTAATGTCACTAGTGATGGGAAATTACTGATCACTGATCATGTACCGATCAAATCGATTTTATCAGTTTTTCATGCAAACATGAGACTCTGTTTCTGAAAATTGATATAAAAATGTAAAAACAAGCCTATTATAGTGTGTTTAAGACAGTTATTTACTAAAAAATAAGACATTATATACTTTTTTTCACGAACAAACAGCAAATAAATTATTTTTTATTCGTTCGATTTACATTGATCAAGTTGTCCCATCTCTAACATTTTTGCAAAATGACGTAACCTTGTAAAAACGTCGTTAATAATTAGGGTCTCTGAGATGGTTTGGTCACGTAGAACGAATGGACGACGAAAGAATGGTAAAACAAGTATATATGGCGAAAATGAACGGCAACGTGAGACGAGGACGACCAAGGAAGACGTGGCATGATCAGATAAAGCAAAATCTTAAGTCTGGTCATGTCAAAAGCAGACAGAACCGAAGGGCATATATGACAAGATGTATGAATGTGGAAGAAGCTAGGATTGTATGCCAGGATAGACGTGTGTGGCGGTCCATTCTCTCTGCCTACCCCTACGGTGAAGTGGCGTGATGGTAGTAGTAGCAGTAGTAATAATTAGGTTTATTTTAGTTTTTTTTGTTGTTTTATAGCTGATTTTATATAATTATCATTGAATCAGTCCAACATCGCTTGCTTCGAAAAATAGCGTGGATGCTTGGACTAGAGAGAGATAATTATTCTTATGCTGAAATAGAGTCAATGTTAAATATTTCTAGTCTACAAAAACGTAGAACTAATATTGACTCCATATATATGTTCGGCATACTAAATGGTATAATCGATGTTCCATCATTACTGGGACAAGTAAAATTCAATATTCCGACTCGTAGATTGAGAAACAATGAAGTACTGCTCATCGATCAGCATAGAACAAACTATGGCCTAAATTCTCCAATGACCCGCCTTTGTCGTATTGTTAACTCAAGACAGGATCTGGACTTTTTTGGTTTAAGTTTACAACGATTTAAACGAGCACTAAATAAATAGTCCAGATCTTGTCTCGATGTCCCTTATGTTTGTCAATGCTTCTTTCTTTTTTCTTTAAATGTTTTAAACTACTCTTTTATTGTAATATTTAAACCTTATAAATTGTATACATGGACAATGTCCGTTAATAAATAAATAAATAAATAATTATGTTGATTTATATGTTAAGCATTATATTAAAAAAATAAATGAACATGCCAGATATGAATGATTTTTCGTGTGTCCAATATAAATCACTCATTAGACGTTACTACAAAGTTATGTCGTCTCTTTCGCTGACAACTGTAATTCTAATCAAGCTGTATTTTAAGGACTATAATAGCAGGTAGCCAACGCGCAACGTTCGGGCAGGACAACGTTTATCGGGTCCGCTAGTTTTTCATAAAATATGAAGTTTTCCGTACCGTTTTTTTCCAAGAAAATGTGGTCACGTTTTTATTTTCTAGGTCGTCCTCAGCGTTGTATTTTTATGGTTGAATGTTTTCGACCTCGTGTTTGACTTGGATTCAAGTAACGATGGAAAAAAATCAAACAAAAGCGTGAATCAATAACACTTCATCTGTTATTGTAACAGTGCCCGATTGAGATGCATAGCATTGCTGTGTCCTCCGCTCACCATGATTCAAGTCCCGGGTTCCGCTGGGAAGGACGATGTAAAATTCTAGTTTTAATATCTGTACCATAAAATTAAGAATAGACTAGAAACCGCATGCGCACATCAAACAGAAGGTGACTAAACTACTCATTAATGAGTAGGTTTACGTTTTTACCCATTTGTTTCTTTCATTTGCAACTCCTGATTTGAATTCAACTATGCCGTGTTGTGTCCTTTTAAAGTGTAGAAATACTGTTAGGATCTTAAAGAAACAGGATGGAATCACATTTCATGTGTAATTAGCCAATGAATGTGTATGTAGCAAATGCAATACTTAAAAATTGAATTATTTTTCCATCTGTCAGATTGTCGAAGAAACAAAATGAACATTTCGTTAGTATTGCCAGGGTAGTAAATTTTTTTATCCCTCTTTGCTCATCTAGTGAAAATTGGACCTCGGATTTAACAACTCTGTGGTGGACATTTGACTGACATTATCTTAAAAACATTAAAGATTAAGTTTTAACATGATATAAAAATATTCGTTTTATGTCAAATAAAATTTGTTTTAAATTTCATTAATTCAATAATTCTTATTAAATGACCATTTACTTATCTACTCTGTTGTGTCAATCAATACTTCCGCGTGCACAATACAATTTTAGTGAAGTTAATAGATTGCTTTTTTTTTTACCTTACATTTGTGTTATAATTATATTTTTTCCCATCGTGCAACATTACGCGGCGACATCACGAATGCTTGCAGCGAATGTGGGGCATAGTGGGGGGATTTTTGGACACAGTCCGATGTATTCAAATATGATTCTACGCTCCTTCTGGACTATTCTTAATTCTATGATTGTACCTTAAAACTGAAATGCTGGAAGTCACATTTGGTCGTTCGTTCAGGAGAGCGGTTTGAAGTTGCAAAACTGTTTCAAATGTGTCTCTCGAAGTAAAAACATAATTTATTGGTGTTTTTTTTGGTTTTTTTTTTAGGCTTTTAATAACAATATTTATGGAAAAAATATAAAAAAATATATACTATTAAATAACTATGAGACTTCAATGGTTTTTGTTTTAACCGCCCGGCCCGCGCCCCAATTCCTCCTCGGACTTTAGTATTAAAAGTAATGTAGAATATTGAATGAAAAACAATGTATTTATAAAACTTTCTTCAGGCAATAACATTTAATTACGTGCCATTGATTTGAATATTAATTATTTATGAAAATAACGGGTAAATATAAATTTAATAACATTTTATTTTTTTATTTATTTTATTTTATTAGGTAATTCAACAAAGATACATACTAGAAAACATACAATTTGAAAGCATCCGTCAATACATTTTTACATGCATATCTATCTTCAATTATAGAATTACACAAAATAGATTTATACATTAAGTTGTAATACATATTTTTAAATATTTTTTTTTATACAGGATACAATGCAATAAAAAAAAGTTGTACGTGTGTACTTATTGAATAAGATTTATTCCTAAGAGATTATTCGCAACAGCTGAGAGAGTATCATGAAAAATGTCAATTTCATTGTTTCGGCAGTATATATTATATTCCCGACACATGCGGGCCATAGGTGTGTGGTATGTAGCATTATTTAAAAACAAAGGCAGTTTAAATATTTCCCGATGTCTGAGTGGTCTCAATCCCGCATTTATTTGTATTTTATTTAGGAGGTTAGTATCTACTTTGTAGTTTAATATTTTATACAGAAATTTTATATCGAAAACGACGCGGCGTTTTATCAGAGAATTAAAATGAAAAAGAGTTAGAAGTTGCTCGTAATTTGAATTTGAACGTGGGTTAGAAATTTGGAACTTATACAAAAGGTACTTTAAGAACTTTTTTGAACAGATTCTATTGTATTTATATGATTTTGATATTGCGGACTCCACGCGCATGAGGCATACTCAAGTTACTGCGAATCAAACTCATATATAGACATATGACAGTTTTCGGTTTTTTAAAGGGTTTGGTTACTCTCTTTAGGAACCCCAGTAGCTTAAGTGATACTAGATAAAAAATTAAAAGAGCAAAAGCTAAAACAAATTGATGAACTTTTTACTCTAGAAATAGAGCAAAAAAATGTCATTTTTCGGGCAATTATGGCAGCCTTAAATGCCCAGAAAGAATTAGCTGAGCTCAATCTAGCTCTATTTAAAAATAAATAAACAGCTTTTCAATACAGTGATGATTTAAATTT
Organism: Micrasema longulum; assembly: GCF_059751315.1. Lineage (NCBI taxonomy): Eukaryota > Metazoa > Arthropoda > Insecta > Trichoptera > Brachycentridae > Micrasema > Micrasema longulum. The sequence goes on along the minus strand of NW_028280651.1, from coordinate 2,386 downwards.
ATTTTACACCACGCCGCTGATGATCAAGTCCTGTGTTTTGAAAAATAATTAACAATTAAAAAATCAAATAATTATTAGTTCTTCACTTTTTTGCCATTCGAAATCTTGCGATAAAGTCGGACTCTTCCCACAAAAAATGGTCCGTTCGTGGTTTGAACAGTTTTTTTTATCGGTTTAGAATATACTCGATGATAAATTCGTCATCGGAAGACGAAAAATCAGATAAAATTGACATTTTGTGCAACTTTTCGCAGATCGATCAATGGATTTCAACACTTTTTTGACAGATGGCAGATCGCATTTAACTTTAAACGGCCCCCTAGCGGGCGGTTAAATAAAAGTAACTTTTTTGTTAATATTTAGTTAACTTTTTTGATGCAACGCATTTTGACATAAAAGTAACTTTTATTTGACTTTAGCCCTGACTTTAACTTAACTTTTGTCGATGCAACCGGCCCTAAATGGTTTGTCACCAAGAGAGTAGTCAAAAATTATTGGGTTAATTTTACGAGTAAAACTGATAGAGTAGCACTTTTTAATGTTCAATTGCATATCGTTTTTATGGCACCAACTCAATAGAGTTTGCAAATCAGTCTGCAATTAAACACAATCCTCCACTCTATGATATTAATAGCAATAAAACAGTAATTGAAAGTAAACAGTGTGTTAATAAAAGCAAAGTAAAAGAATGAAATTGACGTGAAAAGAAATAACAACGGTTAAGTATGGTTGCTGATTATGACAATAAGACTTAATCTTGGGCAGAGATAGTTTGTTTGTTATAAAAATTGTAAATTTATTCGGTATCCACTGCATTAATACCAGCAAACCGTTGAATTTGGTAAAAAACAGAGTATTATTACTGCACTACTGGTATTTTAAAACAAGCTATTTCAGTAGTGGTTTACCGGAGGTAGTTCAGATGACCAGTCTTACGCTTTGATTGCCAGTCCAGGGACTATGAAATATTCTAGTGTAAAAACACATGTTTAAGTCAATATTTCATGTCGACCATGTCGGGAATCGAACCCGAGAGCTCTTGCACGGTAGGCGAATGCGCTGACCACTATACCGCGAGGCCATTGTAACACGTACGCATTTTCAAATAAATACTCTATATATTTTTATGTTTTTTGTTTATTTTTCTATAAATATGTTAACATCTACTTTGGCAAACAAATGTTTATCGCAGGAGGCTAAACTAGCAGTTCACAACGCAGTTCTAGTGCCAACTCTAATGTATGGGAGCGAAGTATGGAATTGGAAAAATCATGATGAAAGTAGGTTGAATGCTGTCGAAATGCGATCCCTCAGGCGAATGTGTAGTAAAAGATGTAAGGCTGAGACATGCATTATCGACAGAATCAAGAAAGGGGTGCTGCGTTGGTTTGGACACGTAGAGCGAATGGACAGCGAAAGAACGGCTAAAAGCATCTACGATGCAAATGTTGATGGATGCAGAAAACGAGGAAGACCGAGAAAGACATGGCACGATCAAGTCCATCAAATACTTGAAGATGGACATGTCAAAAGTAGGAATAATCGGCGTGCGAGCATGAAAAGATGTATGAATGTAGAGGAAGTAAGGTCTGTATGCCAAGATAGAGTGCTATGGAGTTCTATTCTCTCTGCCTACCCCTACGGGGAAACGGCGTGATGGTTTGTTTGTTTGTTATATTAATAATTTTAATTTATTAACTTAAGTTAGTTAATATTACATTGTATATTAACTAATATATTTACAATTATAACAAATACTTATTAAATATTTCTTACATAACTACATTATTACAATAAACATAACATTTTTTTTTTAAATCCGTAAGTTTTCTTTCATTCTTCATACTTTCAGGCATCTCATCATACAGTTTTAACCTTTTATACATTAAGCTATTTTGTGATTTTGTTTTTTTCTTAAGTGGTAGTCTTATCCTATTTCTATTTCTTGTCCTATATTTATGTACATTTCTATTTAATATAATTTCACTTATAAAATACTTTGGCATGAGATTATTTAACACTTTATATATAAATACAAATACATTATACAATAGTCTTTTCTTTATTCCTATCCAGTTCAATTGTTTTCTCATTTTTTCAACACTATTATATTTGCTTTTTCTTCAGTATAATTCTCATTGCTCTATTTTGTAGTATTTCAAACTGGTTTATGTCTCCCTCGTTAGCTAAATATAATATAGTAGAGCAATAGTCCCAATGAGGGGCAATTATTGTTTTGTATATAAATTCTGCACTCTTTTTATTTATTTTTTTTCGAATTCTTCCTAGGAAGAAAATCTTTTTTGAAATTTTCTTATGTATATATTCAAAGTGTGATGTTAAATTTAATCTGGAGTCAAGAATAATTCCTAAGTATTTCATTTCA
>NW_028280650.1:0-18447 GCF_059751315.1 Micrasema longulum | reverse complement strand
TTGATAATAAATAAATAAATAACTATCATTATCGTGTTGAAAACCTCATTAAGAGTTTTGATTCTATTTCGCACCCATAACTGTATTTTTATTCCGCCTGGACACAGAAGATTTGTGTAAGTCGGTCTAATGTTTTCCTATTCCGTTTTAGGTGACAGATAGCTCAAAATTACCAAATCCAGAATTGTACGTAAACTGCCATCCTCCAACTCAGGCCCTGTACAGCACCGTGGGGGTGAGCAGCGCGTCGACGCTACAAAACAGCGGCCAGTCAAACAAGTGGTACCCGACCAACCAGCATTTGGCGAACTACGTCGCCGGGCAACAGATATCCCGATCAGGTAATTTGTAAAGAAAATCTCTTTCTATGTAGCCGCAGTGCGAGTGGCATGTCTGCTTTCGCAAGGCCGCCACACTTGGATGGACGTCTGTGGCATCTAACAGATTTAGTGGTTATTTTTTTATTTATTGTATTTACGGCCTAAGCCAATCACTGTGATAAACATCTGGACTAACACTGAACAGAATAAAAATCTATGCAATGTCTCGCAGCTATAGTCTCGATGGGCAATTATCATGGATTTTTTTATTAGCTCATAAAAAAATCTAAAAAATCACAAGCCGATTGGTACTATTCTTATTAAAATCTGTTAAGGCTGTAGCTGGGAAAAACGAACGCAAAATTAATAAATACGATTTTGCCATTTTAAAACGAATGTTTTTTTTTAATCGGAGAATAATAAAAAAACAATAAAACATAAAGTAGATAAAAACAATATGTTTTACAGGTATTTCTGTTAAAAAATATACTTAAAAGTTTTATGTGACTAAAATATAATTACTTTTAGACCGGCAGATTATGCCATTTCAATTTTAGACTAAACTTAGGTATCTGGGATCTCAATAAAGACCAAGTATTGAACAAAAATTTTTTGTAATAATTTGAAGATAATACATTTAACATAAAAGTGGCCATGGCCAAATTTTAATTTTTTGTTTTGAAAAAAAATACAAGCATTTTAATCACATACATTTTTTTTGACATTTTCCTTTATTTCTACTTAAAATTATGCCTTCGGTAATATTTTAAATAATAAAAAAATATTGAAATACTTTAGTTGAAGCCTTTTTTTATAGAATAGTATTTTCTTTTTCTGAAAAAAGAAGATATTCTGGTTGTAATATTTAATTTATAACAATATCTTATTGACTTTTATTGACCTTCGGACCAGCCTTTTTGAAAGCAATTAGGGCCGTACTGAAAGTCAGTCTAAATCAGCCAATTATTATTATTATTATTATTATAATTATTATTATTATTAGTAACAATTTATGAAAATTAAATATGTATTGGTTAATTAGAATTGCTTCCACAGAGCTACCGTAGACCAAAACAACAAAACAGTTGAGTTTAATTTGCTTTTTTCTTTTTAGGTACACCATTATCAAACAGCAGTTTGTCAAACGACAAAGACTATCTGATAATGTCGCCAGCGCAGAAGGCGACAGTCATCCCAAAGAATTTTACGCAGTCGAGTAACATCTACCAGGGTTTGGGCAGAACCAATCATCAGTCGTTTGATGGAAGTTCGTACGCTTTGCCTCCAATGGCAGCCCAGAGAAGCCACAGTGAGTAGTAATCTAAAAAGAAAATTATAGTATAACATCTGTATTTGTAGCTCTAGCTTTGAGATTAATCATTATATTAAAAATAAAACAGCTTGGTTTTTAACCACTTATTTTGAAATTTTGCTGACTAGTTTCAAAGCTACACAATATTCATTATCAAGGTATATTCTAATAAATAACAACAAAAATAATAATCACTATTTATCACAATATTCAATCACAATATTCATTATCAAGGTATATTCTAATAAATAACAACAAAAATAATAATCACTATTTATTAAAAAAAATACAATTTCTTTATCTACTACACGTTTTAGACAATAGATTTCTCTGGATTATGTTTTTTTATATTTTTTCTATGATTTATTTTGTTGCCCTTTTATATAATGAGGAAAATTTTTGTGTTTTTTAAAAATATTTTTTATTTCCTTTTTTAATTACTATAAAAAAAACATGTAATCTTTTACAGAATATTTTGTTTTTCCTTTCTTATGTTATACAAAAATATTATAACTGTCCATTATTTATTATAGGAGCAAAAATTCATTAACATTTTCTTGTATACCCACGAACAGGCCATGCCTTTGCAGGATTTTTTTTTTACTATTTTTCTATTAATATGTATTTCATTGATGTGTAATTATGCTTTGTTTTTTTAATACTCTGTTTTATTATTATGTTTATTGTAAAAAAACAAAAAAAAATAAATAAAAAAAAAAAAAAATGTCTAGTCTGCCTAACTAGGTACAACCTGTTTTAATGCAGACATTTTTATGCAAAATAAACAATAACATGACTACCTACTAGTTAATTTATTATACAATTATGCAATATTTCATTGTACTATTTAAGAATGTTTTTTTTAGTAAATATTCCTATTTTTTTTACCTAACCAATTTTTCACAAATTTATTTAATTGAATCCTGGTCATGGTTTGGCAATGTTTGGGTAACATATTTAATAGTTTGGGGCACAGAAACCTGAAATTTCTTTGTCCAAATTCAGAGTTTGTAGTAGACCCCGAGACCCATCCTCTAGTTAATAATGATTCTTTTTTTTTTAAAAGTGTTAACGTAAATTGTGTCTGTTTTTTTCCAAAATTAAAAATTGTATTTATAAGTCATTCGAAAGAAAACGTTGTGCTGTTCAAGATATAGTGTTTGGTTTTTAGTTACATATATTATTTCATTTGATTATAAGCCTTCAAAATAAAATGTCAAGTGGACGAAAGTGAGCATTTTTGATACCTACTTCTGTTTGTGTTCAATCCAGGGAAAAAAGAAACAAAAAATAAAGAGAATACATTATTGGCTAATTTGTTGTAATTTTTTTTTATTGTGTTCTCTTCATTTGAAAAATATACACGACTTATGTTAACATCAACAAATTTGTTAATAATGTAATTATCTTTCATCATTGTACAACAAATTAGTCAATAAATCATAGCGTCTTCTCCTTACACTGTGCAAATTTTTCTGTTCGCGTTCAATCAAGGAAATAAAGTTGCCAGAGCTGCAATATATGAATGCAAATCGTGGCACCTCACGAAGACTCGAAACAGTCTTTGGGTGTGCGGCAGTTTGACTTCGTAAAGATTGAAGAAATAAGATGCAGAAAACTCTGGTGACAACTGTTGTCAAGCGGGGGTGACATCATTGGCCGGGCCATATACTACGGATGCCTCCTGAGAGCCTTAACCACGCCTGCCTACTTTACAAGGCGTCAGGTTCTCGATGTCCTGTACGTCCGCTGCTGACTGTTTGCCGGCGGCTCATGTCAGAACTACGGGACGTAAGCCTGACCTGGGAGGAATCACAGGCACTGGCAGCCGACAGAGATGCTCAGAGGCTCTTTGTGGACATCATATGCGGACATATAATGATGACGCGTTTCTGCTTTCAATTTAATATTTTATCAATTAAGTTCGCACTATTTACTATTATTAGCAATGGCAATTTTAAAAACTGCCTATTTTCCTCATTTATTTGTATTAAATTGTTTTTTCAGTACTTTCCCCCAATTCCATGGGTCCAACGTCAACACTCCCTGTAAAATACGAAAGACTTTCACCTGAAGACTCTATGAGATCTCTACATATTAGATTAGATCCTCCCAGATTCGATAATCGTATTGACAAAGATAGAAACCGTAAGTAATAGATTCTGTTAACAATATTTTGATTTTGTCCAAATGTTTGTAGACAGTGACTGAAGAATTTCGCCCCCTAAGGATTTATTAAGATTAAAATAACGAGAATATTATTGTTGTAAATAGTTAAGTTTTTGACATACCCCCCACAGATCTCCTTTTTACTCTGCAAGTTCTAGAACCAACTATCGTATACACTCGTCTATCTCCAGGCTCCACAGATATGGTAATCAGCCGATATTTGGTTCTGGACTTGATAGTTATTTTATTTATTTTTTATTTTATTTTATGTTATTTTTATTTGGGATTTTTACAGCTATTACATAAACAAAATAAATTAGAAAAATCTTAACAATACTAAAGCCATTTAAAAAAATCCACTGTAAATATAATGACACATAATATATAAGAAAAGAAGTTTAGTAATTGTATTTGTGTGACGTTTGTATTCATGTGTATGTGAATGTGTGTATGCGTGAATGAATGAGGGAGAGGATACATGTGCGTGTGGGAATGAATGAGGGAGAGGGCGCGTAAATCGAGTTGCGATATATTTTTTTTATTAATCAGTATATTTCATAAATGGTTCATGTTTTTTTTAATCCATACAAATCTTTTTTTAAACGTCTAGTAAATGTTATAAAATAAATGCTCTCTAAAAAAAGAGAATAACTCTTGTGCTTGGAGAGTGACTTACACTGTTATAGTTATTTATTTATTAGAATTGATATAATTTTGAATATACGAATAGGTGCATGAGAAAAAAAACTTATAGGATATAAAAGCAAAAGCAGAAAATAATAATACATTCATATTAATAAAAATTGAATACAGTTTTTCATACCTATGTCGAGTATGTTTATCATCATCTAAGCATTTACAAATGTCTTTGAAACAAGAGTGATATTTCAGGCAGAAAATGTCAATAACTCATCAAACTATAGTTTTTAAATTCCATAATTTTTTAAAGATTATCGTATTTTTATACATGTATTATTCAATTTTGAATTAGTTTTCTTAAGACATCTCCAGTAAAAATATGCTGTATTTTATATTTAAAAAAATAAAAAAATTAGTCTACCTCAGAACAACTATAACTAGTGAGAATGGACAGTGCCTAATATGTTGGCTTATATTTTAATTTAGCTTCTTTGTATATTTTTTTACCTTCTTCACTGTTTTGCGAGCAGAATATAATAATACTATGCCAATAATAAATGCCGATTTTCGGCACTGAACTGAAATCTTTTATACCATTCGTATGCCCGTGTTTTCTACATACACGATTCTCCATAGGCTTTATTCAACATTTTCAATCGCATATGAAATTTCATTAGCAACACAAAATTTGAGGCACGCTCGTTTTTCCAATTTTTTATCCATTGTTCAAATCGCCACATGGCAATTTTTCAACTCACTCAAACAGACGCTGACAGAATATTGAACATCCGATCGCCGTCAAACTTTGACAGGTTGTCAAAACCAGTGCTGCCAACAGGGGCGTGCGTATGCATATAGGCACATAAGCAGTGCCTACCCTATTAGAATTTCATTAAAACACAATGCGAGTAACTGTATGTATAATTTGAAAAATGCGCCAGATATAATTCTGTTAAGTACTGTATAGTAACCAATCGGCGCGCCGCCATCGGCCAGGATCAGCTGAGACACAAACTACAAATGCTTATTTTGTTCATATTGCAGCTGTTGTTTACATAAACAAAACGTGTATGAGTGTTTTTTTTTTTCAGTAATAATTACGCGTGTGTGCAGTGCTTTCCGTGAATTTTGGTGCATTGTTTTAGAAAAAAAAAACGAATACGTTACTGACATCTAGCGTTTTTTTCTATTATTATTTGACAAAAGACCGCCAAAGATCAAATGTCCAATAAATAACCTCAAATGCCTCAAATCGATTCTTTCATACAATTGAGAATGTGGTCACGTTTATGTTGTTACTAAAATTTTTAAATGGAGTTAAAAACTCTGTGCACACGACTGGCTGCCAACGCGTCTACAAATACCAAAGTAGAAATTTCCGTTTATTTTTAATCATAGGCTACATTGAAATATTTTAAATTTTTTGCAGATATGTCTCCAGAAATGTGCGAGATGGACTTCGCAACACAACACAGGGTGACATCGAGTGATGCGGAAACAAAGCTTCTGGAAAGTGCTCACTAATATTAACTATGAATAGACAATTCATCTCGAACAATAATAATCTCATGTGATTTAAGTTATTTTTGTGAAAAATACTATTCTCATAGTTAATATAATTAAAAACGTTCCAGTGTGTTTACTGAGAATTCTTGGCGGAAGTATTTTATTATAGAAATAAAAAACAAGTGATGTTAAATCTGCGAATTTGGAATAACCTGTCAATTCTTTAGGGGTCTTTACAATACATTAAATGTGTTTGTACAAAAACAGTAATTAAATAACTATCATTTTCGCCTTTGATAGCCTCGGGACGTTAATAAAAGGATGTTTTGTAAATTGCTCACTTTTGTTTACTTGACTTAAAACTTGAATTAAATAAAATAAAATACTACTACTACTACCATCACGCCATTTCTCTGTAGGGGTAGACAGAGAATGGACCGCCACACACGTCTATCCTGGCATACATTCCTAGCTTCTTCCACATTCATACATCTTGTCATACATGCCCTTCGGTTCTGTCTGCTTTTGACATGACCAGACTAAAGATTTTGGTTTATCTGATCATGCCACGTCTTCCTCGATTGTCCTCGTCTCACGTTACCGTTCATTTTTGCCATATATACTAGTTTTACCATTCTTTCGTCGTCCATTCGTTATACGTGACCGTTCGTTATACGTCTCCACCATTCGTTATATTTCGTCGTCCATTCGTTATACGTGTCCATTCGTTATACGTAACCATCTCAGAGACCCTTTCTTAATCTTATCAATTATACTTCACTCAGATTTACACTCTCGCCAGATTTCAACATTCGTAACCCTGTGTCATTACATTGATTTCCCACACATTAGTCTAAGAGATTGCATTTCAACCGCGTTCACTCGGCTTTCATCCTTCCTCTGTCAGTTCCATGTTTCACTTCCATACATTAGTGTTGGGACTAAAACTCCATTGTGCACTGCCAGTTTAGCTTCGATTGAATCATAAAAATAATATATGTAACATAAAAGCAAACTTTTTTCTTGTAGAGCAGATTTTTTTTTAATGGCATTTTTGTACCTTTGTTTTGAATGAAAATGGACACGACTTTTTTTAACTCCCAATTAAAGAGTTTATGACATATGGGGGGGTATTAAAAGCAAACTTGAGAAAGAAAGAAATCTCCATTGAAGAAGTTAATGAAATATTTGCGAAAAACTTTGAAAAAATAATTGTGAGATTTGTAATTATGCTTCACCGACTCAATAGAAAATGCTTAGTTTGAGATGTCAAGAAGTATAATTGAAATCTGTTTTTGCAAGATTTAGAGACGGTTTTGAATTACGCTATTATTTAGGTAGGTAGGTTTTTATGTACAGTTTATTTTGGCATCAATAACTAATTTTCGGTTTTCGTTGGAGATTTCTAAATTTGCTTCTACCCTCTTTCAATTTTCAATTTATTTATTTTATAAACGTTTATGTACATTACAAAAAAGTTCAATGCATACATAAAACGAAAAAATTAATACTAAAATTTAAATATACAAAAATGGTAAAATAAAAATACCCAGCAATTATAGAGAAAGAATGCTATCCTCTCTGAACTTTTTTTCACTAATATGAAAGATGTCAATATCCGAAGAGATACGGTTGAGTAAAGACATCGCTCTTCCCACTGGCATTACCATCGGCAGGTTGGTTCTGCAAGCAAGAAGATAAAACAGCTTAAGCTGTCTATGTCTATTAGGAACATAAAGAAAAATACTCTCCGTTACACCTATGTTGATCGTAATACCACGGATCAATCGGAAAAAATACATAAGCAAGTATGCATTTCTTCTTTTCTCCAAACTATTGTAGCCGAGCATTCCCAGTATGAAGTCAGACGGGTAATACTCTTTGCTGTAATACCCTCATAATCATCTCTTAAAGAGCCGACAACTGTATACTTTACCCTGTACGTTCTGTTTTTCAAAGTGCAGTCCGATTAAAGATATTTTAAATCACATAGGACGGCATATTTCTGCTCAGCATTGCCACTGATCATGCACAAGTCCGTTAGTGAATTAAGGCACGGAAATCAATTACCCACGAATTTAAATGCTATTTTCTTTACCCTTGTCAATTTATAATGCAGTTACCGGCATTATACAGGGTGTTCTTAAAACCCTGTCACATCCGAAACCACGATGGTCAGTATGAGCAAGAAGACATATTGGCACATTAAAATAATTTTTAGAACGACTAAAATCTTAAAAAATAAAATATTTAAAAAAAAACAAATGGTTGCTTACTTCTGCAGGGGAGAAACGAGGCGGGGTGAGGGGGGAGTCTGATACACAGTCAACCGCGCGATCGCGCCCCCCTCGCTTCACCCCTGCAGAGGTAAACAACTATTTGCTTTTTTAATATCTTATTTTTAAAAATATGATAATATGTCTTCTTGCCCATACTGATCATCGTGGTTTCGGATGTGACGGGGTTTAAAGAACATCCTGTATATCGTACATCGGCACTTAGAAAGAGTCTGTCGGCCATTTCATCAAACTTGACATGGTTTTTTTTTTTTTGTATATTTATTTGGACCCCTGTATTTATTAGCCTTACGTGTCTTGTACAAGGCTAAGGTACTCGGAAAAAATCGTTTTTGTTTGTCTTGGAAATGGGATGTTCGATCACTGATTTCGGTTTATTACTTTTATGAGTCCAATCACCATTGTTGCAAATTCCAAGAACAATGGCACGTGATAACTACTTTTAACTACAGTGTGGATATCTGTTAAGAATATTCCATCTTTCCTGCATTCTGCTTCAAGATTATGGCGTTGTAAACTGAAAAATGGGCACTGAAATAACATATGTTCGATACTCTGTGAAGAAATATCATCGCATGGACAATAGTCATCATTCCTTAATTTAAACCTATATAGCTAACTTCTCATAGCTCCGTGTCCGGTAAAAATTTGGGTCGTTTCAAAAGTACTTTGGTGATGATGACGGAAGTTTGCTGCATCAGCCAGCGTTGGGAAAAACGTTTCAGAGATTTTACCCGTAGAAGAAGCGCGGTAATGATCATCCCAATGCTGCTGCGTATTTTGTTTTATACAGCGTTTAGCAAAGCTAAGGGGAAATTCTGAGAAGAAAGGTATCGCTCTTTTACAAGTTGCGGCTCTCGCTCGTTCATCCGCTCTCTCATTTCCTACGATACCAGCATGTCCCCTTATCCATCATGATCATCCCTCTGATTTTTAGATGCTTAATTTTACTCTGAATATCTACAATTAATGGATTTACCGATTGAGTATCAGTTATAGCTTGAACGCCCGAACGACAATCTGATAATATTTGATAACTATTCGAGAGCTTCTCGTATTGCGACTAGTTCAGCCTAAAAAACTGAGCAGAAATTGTCTAATATAAATGTTCTGCCAGGTAGTTCTTTATCACTCTCAAAAGGAACGAATGCCGCTCCCACTTAGCCGTCGAGCAGGCTACCATCTGTAAAGATTCTTATTTCATTGGGAGCATAAGGAGGTATATCTTTGTCAAGTAAAATAATACTTTCGGAAATTCTTTCACGCGGGTGAGGTAAATCGAAATAATTTGCAGTTGCTTGATACTTGCGATCATCTGGAATGAAAACTTGACATTGTAGAGCATCGTCTCTGTTGCGCGATTCAAGTTCCAATCAGAGCAGGGCCTCTAATTAGGTTTTTATTGTTCCTAACAATTTGTAAATCAAACAAAAATAATTAATCTTTTCTTCTCTAACATTTGACATCTCATGAGTCATCAGTTATAAAAACGCTTAGAGTTATTTTACTATCGAAACTTCTGATAGTTCATTTTATTTTTAGTTTATTTAAAACTGTCCCAACCGTCCTTAAGAACGCTTAACAATCACTGGTGGACATCACATGTGTCTGTTTATGACAAAGACGAAGCTCTACAAAGCCAAATACTCTTTAATACTCCAAATACAAATGTCTCTTTCTAAATGCTGACGTACGATATATATTGCCGGGTACTGAATATCTTTGTTTGATGTAACAAATGTTACCCCTGAATTATTTTGAATTATTATTTTTATTCTTAAAATTGTAAATGAAAATATATTTATATGAAATGAGTAATCTTTATTATAAATTATATTAACAAAGACAATAATTATTATTTTAATTAATATATTAAATATAGATTAATTGTATTTGTTCAATTATTAATATATTAAGAATATATATAAATTTATTTAAACAATGCTTTAAGTTGAAAAACATGAAATCTTTATACTATTCTTTGTAAATCGTAAAAAAAAAAACAAAGGTCTATAAATTTTGGGAATGTCCAAATGTTTGTAGGCAGATACTGGTTTGTGGCGAGGGGCAGTTGGTTTAGGCGGCCAACTGTGAAACTGGCGTCGCCGGTTAGATTCTGCCAGTTGCAAGAAAAAAAATCCAAGAAAGATTTTTTTCTCAATAGGTCTGGGTGTTGTGGTGTATTTTCATTATCTCCTTCCATATCCCCTCTATCCCACCTGCTGACAAGCCTCAAAATAGAGGCTAAGCGGGTTATTCGTTTTCAAAAAACCCTTGATCCGCAAAAATGAGTTTTGGCTCGTGTTGCGGACTCACAGATCAGAAGTCCGAGGTTCGAACCCCACTCTACCCCAACTTGATTTCCATTTTCTAATAGTGAGTTATTTACAACTTGTTGAAAATGGTCACCAAATTGAAATATTTGGGTATATTATAAGAACGCCAATATTTTTATATTTAAAATAATATATTAACCAAGGCGTTTTTTATGAAAATCATTACCAATGGAGTTTTATATAAAAAATATAAAAATATTAATATATACAAATTTGAATAGATACAAACGAATCTATAGTCCTTAAAATATAGTTTGATTAGAATGACAGTTGTCAGCAAAAGTGACGACATAACTTTGTAGTTACATCTAAGGAGTGATTTATTTTGACACACGAAAAATCATTAGTATCTGGCGTGTTAATTTATTTTTTTAATACAATGCTTGACACATCAATCAACATAACTATATAAAATCAGCTTTAAAACTAAAAAAAACCTAATTATTAATGACATTCTTACAAGGTTACATAATTTTAATAAAAATGTTAGAGGTGGGACAAATTTATCAATGCAAATCGATCGAATAAAAAAATAATTCATTTGATGTTTTTCATGAAAAAAAATATGGAATGTCTTATTTTTTGGCGAATAATTGTCTTTAACACACTATAATATGCTGATTTTTGCGTATTTATATCAATTTTCGGAAACAGAGTTCATGTTTGCATGAAAAACTGATAAAATCGATTTGATCGGTACATGTCAGTGATCAGTACTTTTCCACCACTAGTCACATTAGTTTGGCAGATGTCATTTTAATCAAGCTATATTTTAAGGACTATAATAAATGTCGATCCACTATAATTTTACAGTGGCGTTTAGATTAAGATGATAAGTGTGAAATAGGCTATTCCCCGTCGGATATCACGCGACTGGTTTGTTTATTTGGGAGTTCTTGTAATAATGAACAGACTTTAGAGCTGCTCCTGATAAATCTCGATTCTATGAAAAACGAGGGAATGGTTCGTAAAAACAAAAAGACATTAAATTATAAATGTCATTGGTATTATATAAGTAATAATTATCATGATATATCTGTTTGCGAGAGGTAAACTACAGTATCTCCAAAAACCCGACTTTTCAGGAGACAAATTAGTGATTTTTCATACTTTAAACGTCCTGTATTTTTCAATGAGAGGCTTTAAAGTAAATTTGTTTTCTAAAATGTACTACAAAACTACACATTTTAAAAACCTTTGGGAGTACTGTATGTTTTCTCACAGTCCTTAACCTAGAATTTGATGAGAAGTTACAATAAAAAAATATTTATAAAATATTTATACAGGGTGTTCTTTAAACCCTGTCACATCCGAAACCACAATGATATATATGGGCAAGAAGACATATTAGAATATTAAAAAATATATTTAGAACATAGAAAATTTAAAAAACAAATGGTTGCTTACTTCTGCAGAGAAGTGAGGGGAGCGCGGCACAGTATCGTTTCTCGTTTCTTCCCTGCAGAAGTAAGCAACCATTTGATTTTTTGATAGTTTATTTTTTAAAATTTTATTCGTTATAAAAAAATATTTTACTGTGCCATTATGTCTTCTTGCTCATACTGATCATCGTGGTTCGGATGTATCAGGGTTTAATGAACACCCTGTATATATATATCTTTGTTATCACGGAAATTAGGAGTAAATACAGTACGAAAAATTTGATTTTGACATAGTAATAACTCATATTTGGATTTACCATAGTTAACTTCTCGAATATCAGACATATCCTCCGAACCCTAGTTAAAAACATGTATCAATTTTGCCAACCTGCCTATTGGGTATAATCCACTACCTGTCTACGAATATTTGGATTTATTTAAGTTTTTACCACCTAATAAGTTTTGTATCAAGACCTATTATAAAGTATTATAATATTTTCATTTTTTAAATAATTTTGACCATGTACATAATATTATAAGTGTAGGATAGTTAAAAATATTAAACCTAATGCAAAGTGATCTATGAAGATTATCAAATATTATTTTATATTATTAATTAGTAATGTTCTATGATTTCAATTATTGTATAATAATTATCTACATTAAATTTATTATATTACAAATACATTATGTAAAATCTTTTTAATATAATAATGTCTAATCTATGTAAAATTTGATAACTAAAAAATAAAAATATGAAACCTTAATAAGCTGTATGGTTTTATTTTCTCGCAAAATGGGCCAAAGTGGGCTAAGAACTGAAAAGCTTTTAAGAATGGGAGCAAAATGGGTGATTTAACTGTCAATTGTCTTTTGTATGCTGATGATGCCGTGCTTCTTGCTAACAACAAAGAGGAACTGCAATTCTTGGTAACAAAGGTCTACGATATATGCAAGAGAAGCAATTTGCTGATGAATGTCGATAAATCGAATGTGATGGTTTTTGAAAGAAATGAAAGTATGACTAAATGTGAAATCACTGTGAATGGAGTTATACTAAAACAAGTAGAGGAATTTGTGTATCTGAGAAGTATGTTCACTAGGGATGGAATGACTGAGAAAGATATTGAAAGGAGGGTGAGTGCCGGGAACAGAGTAAATGGTGCACTTAAATCGACCTTGGCAAATAAATGTTTGTCACAAGAGGCAAAATTGGCAATTCACAACGGAGTCCTGGTCCCCGTGCCTGATGTATGGGAGCGAAGTATGGACTTGGAAAAACAGGGATGAAAGTGGGCTGAATGCTGTCGAAATGCGATCTCTCAGGCGAATGTGTGGTAAAACTATGTACGATAGATTCACAAATGTTGAGATCCGTACATTATGTAAGGCTGAGACAAGCATTATCGACAAAATCAAGAAAGGAGCTCTGCGCTGGTTTGGCCATGTAGAACGAATGGACAGCGAAAGAACGGCTAATAATATTTACAATGCGAATGTTGATGGATGCAGAAATAGAGGAAGACCGAGAAAGACATGGCATGACCAAATCCAACAAATACTTAAAGATGGACATGTCAAAAGTCGGAATAATCGGCGCGCGTGCACGAGAAGATGTATGAATGTAGAGGAAGCGAGATCTGTATGCAAAGATAGAGTGTTGTGGCGTTCTATCATCTCTGCCTACCCTTACGGGGAAACGGCGTGATAGTTTGTTGTTTGTTGTTGTTGTACAATGGAGTCCTGGTCCCGACCCTGATGAATGGGAGCAAAGTATGAACTCGGAAAAACAGGGATGAAAGCAGGCTGAATGCTGTCGAAATGCGATCTTTCAGGCGAATATGTGGTAAAACTATGTATGATAGATGCACAAATGTCGAGATCCGTACGTTATGTGAGGCTGAGATAAGGCATTATCGACAAAATCAAGAAAGGAGCTCTGCGCTGGTTTGGCCATGTATAACGAATGGACAGCGAAAGAACGGCTAATAATATTTACAATTCGAATGTTGATGGATGCAGAAATAGAAGAAGACTGAGAAAGACATGGCATGACCAAATCCAACAAATACTTAAAGATGGACACGTCAAAAGTCGGAATGATCGGCGCTCGTGCATGAGAAGATGTATGAATGTAGAGGAACCGAGATCTGTATGCAAATATAGAGTGATGTGGCATTCCATCATGATGTGGTTTGTTTGTTAGACAAAATGGGACTTAATATGAGTAAGAAGATATTTTTTAAAAATATAAATTTTGATATTTTTTTAATCCAGTCCAGGGCTCTGATTACAATACGAAGTGAACAGAGTTATTTTCGACATTCTACAAAGAAATATCGATATTCGTGTACGAAAATGAGTATACGAGGCTACTATTTGCTAACCCAGAAAAATCCATCTTTCTTTATTTTGAGCAAATCACAAAAAAACTGATACAACACTTAACTTCAATTTTTAATTATTATCAGTAAATATTTTATACGTAAGCAGTGATGACATAAGCATGATTATGTCAAGAAATAGTAGTGAAATAATAAATTTAATTTTATACATTCCAACTTTACAATACCCAACGTAACATCTTTACTCGCCCAGAATGGTTTGGATACTTATTTACTTCGGACTAAATTCTTAAGGACAAATAATAAAAATATTTGAATTTGTTTAACTCTTGTGTGGCTGTGATGTCACACTAGTTGACATAGGACACAAGATTTGATATATCTCTCTTATTTTTTTAAATGATGAATTCGTTTTTTTTGTAATCTTCCCGATCACACCCGATTTGGAAAGTAAAATTTGTATCACTATGCTATATGTAAATACAAAAAATATTTAACCTTGCTACGCGAAGCATGAATGTCCGCTAATTCATCAAGAGATATATACAGATACCTTATACAAGACAAAGCACGAAGATAGAAGTCATAACTAGGAAGACTGAGACGCTGTTCTGCGGTGGGTGTCATCTTAAACAGATTAAGTCTTCAGTCGGTTAATGACAATCATGGGGGACGCACGCGCGGAACATGAGCGGCGTTTTTGTGATTTTCAATTTATTTTGCTATAATAGGATTAAATTATGTGTTTATTCCCATAAATTATGGAAAAAGAGTTATTAAACAGTAGTCTCCATGTTTTCAATTTTTTTCAAATGTCTGAACTTTAGAATATTCTGTCTGGTAACACGATGTTACACCACCGCGCGCAAAGGGATTATTTACCACAGTCTTTTAAGAGTTAATATTATTTGCCAAAATCAAATAATAAGTCAAATTGAATGTTCCTCTTTACTTTTGGCCCGAAATTTCATGTTATGTTTACGTTTAATTTAGATGGTAATAATATTTTTTGTCACATAACTCTATCATACTAATTTTAACTACCTCACATTATATTATATTTTTTCGTGGGTATGGTTTTTTTTGTCGTTCACTGAAGCGTATATTCTTTAAATTTCTTATTCTTGTTTCTAAGAGCCAAAATCACTCGCAAACGAGTGGAGGCTTAAAAAAAAACTTTACAATACTCAAATTGAGTTGCCATGTTTGCAACAAACCCGATAATTTAAAAGTCAAGTTCTTACAAATAAAGCCGTATTTTTAACTGACAATGTTTTAATTATTGTAAAAAATTGTACTCAGAATAAGTTTCAATTAATATCTCTCTTTTTTTAAATTTTGTATTTTGCCGGGTTTGCAAGTAGTACCTACCCTCATATTTGCATGAATATTTAAAGTATCTTCATCGGTAACCTATAATTGAATATGTTTAAAATAAAATAAATAATTAATTCTGCTTTTAATACAGAAAACTTATTTTTACTTTGTAGATACAATTTAAGATAAATATTTACTTCCCATTGTAATTGGGGCCCTTGTCTACAAACATTTGGACAGATTTGAAGCATTATTTAAGCATTTTACATCAAAACGGCAATAATTGTACACGAAATTCCGTTGTCAAACATGCAAGGCGATGACGTAACACAAAATGCTGACATATTCGTGTATAAAATGCCAGACAACAATATTACCGCATTAAAAAGCAAAAACAGATACAGAACAGTAAAAAATACTGTACAATGAATAGAATTAAGAGGAAAGGTTAAGATACTTAGTCTTTATGGAGATCCCAGATACCTAAGTTGAGTCTAAATTTAAAATGGCGTAGTCTGCCGTTCTAAAAGTAATTATATTTTAGTTACATAAAACTTTTAAGTATAAGAAAATAAACTTTCCAATGATGTATTTTTCAGTTCAAATAAAAAATGCCTTAAACCTGAAAAAAAATGAAAACCTTATTTTTTACACAACCCGCGTATGTATATACTAGCCGGGGCGACAAAATGAAAAAAAACTCCTTTTAAAATAAATCCTTAAAATCAATTGTCTTTCACAATGACACTAGAGAAATATCAAAATTATGATTTGGAAATACTAAAAATTTGCCACTAATTTGTGGCCATGTTTTAAATAAAATGCACATGAAAGATTTATTCCACGAACGCTATATTTCACGTTCAGTATGCACAATGCGAATGCATTTGTCAAATTGTTTATTTTTGCGGTGTACTATATATATAATGACCTCACGTGTCTACCGCACAAACATTTGGGTGAAGGAGATTGTTTTATAACCAAAAGCGTAACATGCTTCGGATACAGTCATATATTTATTTATTTAGGAAACACTCTCAAGTCTACTTCGCACCAATGAGTTATAAAGAATTCTCGGTACTCGTGTGATACCAAAAACCCTGGCAGTACGCAAGACGAATCCTAACATCTTCAACGAACACGAAATAAGATAAATTAGAATCATTAGAAATTTATAAAATTAAACTAAATGCAGTAATAATTAATCAGCAATTTGAATTATAAAACTCTCCTTTACTAAAACCATTAATCTAATATATAACTACGCTCCGTTTGATTGAATTATTTGCTACTAAAATAATATAATTAAAATAAAATTAACTATCAAAATGAATTTCTTCATTCCATAAACAAATGTAATACCAAAGTATGTATTTTAAAATATTTCGTCATTCATCTATTGGTATGTAAACTTCCCTGTCAAAAAATCCAAGTATTGTGCTAAAAACCGCCCTTGAACATGTAGCAATTGCACAGAAATCTTTAATCCGAGTAATTTAAAAAAAAACATTTCGTTATCCAAGTGACTCCCTCTTCAAATAATTCAGAGTACTGAATATTATTCAACAGTATATATTGAGAACGGTAGTGGTTACACATATAAATAGAGACATTTACCCAAGCGTCAACCACAACCATAATACAAGATACTCTAATAGGGGTCTGATACTAAGTGAAGGGGTCACCACTGTTCTGGCATCGATACAACACTATTGCGTAGGCAAAAAGGTCCATAACCTTTTGCCAGAATCGTGGAAAGACGGGAGTGTTGTCAAGTTGCGGAAGGTGTTGACCTCGCTCTTTCATGACATTGGTCGTAGAGAGTCAGAAAAGTTGATGCATGCCGCGGATTGGAGATTCTTACTGGATGTCGAAAATAAAATATAAAAACAAGGAATAATTCAAAAATATATAATTGGATGGCAACCATGAAGTTTCGCATAAATAAATTGTCTATGTTTTTATGAATGTATGTATGTGTATGCTCATGTGTGTATGTATGTGTGTGTGTATATAAATGTGTGTGTATATATATATATGTGTGTGTATATACACCGCAAGACAAAAAAAATTACGAGTTTACCTGCTACCGCGCCCCTTGACTTTACTGAACCCTTTTTCTAAGAAATCCTTTATCGATACCTCTTTCTTTTGTTTAATAAATTAAGGACACTATGTGTCACCTTTCTACAATATTTACATTTTAAAATGTCTCAACAGTCTTGTTTTACCCGCGTTTGAGTGAACATAACACAACAATCATGGAAAGTGCAAAGCAAATGTCGATTGCGATAAAATCCAAAATAATCACATTGTCGCAAGAAAACATATCTAATTGTGAAATATCTCGTCGAGTTGGGTATTCAGAAGGTGCAGTGAGGTTTTTATTAAAAAAAATCCAAGAAACTGGATCCATAGAACGGAAAAAAGGAAGCGGACGGGGGCGCGTGACATCTGCCCGAGATGATCGCTTAATAAAAAAAATTGTTATGCGCGATCGATTTTTAACGGCACCTGAAATACACGCAGAGGTGCAGTCTACCAGCACATCAACATTTTCAGTAAAAACAGTGTCCAGGCGGCTGTTGGAGCATGGTTTCCAAGCACGGAGTCCCGCAAAGAAACCATTACTCACGGACAAAATGAAGAAGGCTAGACTGGATTGGGCGAAAGAGCACCAGAATTGGACCTTGGAGGATTGGCAAAATGTTGTTTTCTCTGATGAATCAAAATTCAACCTTTTTGGTCCAGACGGCAGAAAGATAGTTCGACGAAAACGTGGGGAAAGATATCATCCGTCGTGCGTCACTCGAACCGTTAAACA